>NC_056735.1:864272453-864497453 GCF_019279795.1 Protopterus annectens
CTCCAGGGCTACAGCAGGTTTCCCTTCTCCCATCCTGTAAAATCTTATTTCCTAAAGTCATACAGATGGCTCATCACACACTTTTTATCTTTGGGTGCCTTCCTATGAGTCAGTACTGCAACAGTGACTACAAAGAGCATAGTATAGTTGTGTCACACTTGACAATAATTGTAGCTGTTCAAGTAGATCATTGTTGCAGTGCATGTTCTTACCCTCCAGCCCCTGTATCTGCTGACCACTTGCCTCCCTCTTGCAGGATGCAAAGGGCAGAAGAGGAGCTTATCTGCAGAAATTTCTCTTATCTCCATCATCCCTTCTCTGCCTTCTATGTTTTCCCTCCTTGTCACTGGAATCCAGACAATTGGGGAAATTGTGCTGTCCTCTGACATCAGACTGCTCGATGTCCTTTCATATAACTTTTGCAGTATTCTTTATGTAAGGATCTTCTGCCAAGAGTAGCCCAACATCCGGACACTATACCAAAGCCTTTGGAATTTGTAGACATCGTACGTCACATGTATGTTCCTATGCAAGGTGTACGGCATAAAGGTGACCTGTTGGATGTACATACCTCAGAACAACTTTGCTACCAGTCCGAACACCTTCACTGAATGTCAGTCTGAACACACCTCATTCTGTACTGATTACCAAGCTGTGTTTCAGTTAAGTACCCATGTTGGAGTTGGGGTTTCTTCTCATCTCCTCTTATTTTTGGTGTGTTCACTTGTAATCCAGGAAGGGAAAAAATGTCACTGTGGGGGACAAATTCTCCATAAAGATCTTCATGCGCAGCATCTCTTCTGTTTGGGTGCTTCTTGCTACCATACACAGCGTAGTATGCCAAGTGTTTCTCCCCAAGACCCTGCATATCTCTTCTCATCTCTTCTCCTTATCGATTTACCTAGAGAACCGAATAAAATTGTTGGCGCAAGGTGATGTTGCAGTCTTCCCATCCTGAAAGGTCAGCCACCTGCCAAGAAAAAGGCCAAAAACTCTGGTGTGATTCATCTGGTGTCCTGCCTCTCAGAGAACCTTGTCTCGAGTCTGATGAAAGTTCAGAGGATTGTCCAGTTTTGTTAGATTCCTCTGCCACTACCCCATTAGAGGCCAGCTTGGATCCGACTTCTCACACATCCTCATAGGCATTGCAAACGTCTACTTCAGATGTTGAAGGGTAACCTCAACTGATTTATATCTGAAAGACAAAGAGGGATACCGCAAATTCTAGTTCGGGAGGAGATTCCTATTACTTTGTTTGCGTGTCGGCAAGGGTCTAAACCTCCTAGGAATTTTCACGCAGAAGATCCCCACGTGAATGGCAGGATTTTATTCAGTGGTTGTTCAATGCCTTAATGGCCTTAAAGCCTCTTCAGTATATCTTTGTGCCTGCTCCTCCCTGGTCATGTACTCCTCTTATGAGGCCCAGGGAACAGGAGCCTTCTGAAGAGGATTTGGATTCTGTGGAAGAGTCTTTGGCATATTCTTCTCAAATCTCTTTTCCTTTGGGTTATGGGTCTGAGAAAGAGGATTGTATTAGTCCAGATTCCCCCTGTCTTTTGGGGACATAATTTTTTCACATGATGTAATATTTCAAATGGGATTGTTCTCAGGTTTCTGATATTTAAAAGAGATATTATGAACTCCTGCAGATGGAGTCTCCCAAACCCTCTGCTTTTCCTCCCATCTTGGTTGCCATTTTTGATACCTTTTCAGTAGTGTCTCTTGCCCCTGATTCTTTGCCTGCAAGAAACCTAACAGATGTTACAAGGTGCCGGATGATTGTAAGTTTTTGTACAGATGTCCTTCCCCTTATCCTTTTGTAGTGTCGCTCTCTTCTGACAACCCGTCTGCTAAACTGCTTCCTTCTGATAAAGATAGGAGAGCCATGGCACGTGTAGGCAAAAGGGTCTGTACTGCTGCCACACTGGCTTTTAGGGTTATTAATTACCAGACTCGTATGACCAGGTATGTTGTGGCCCTTCAGGCATTTTCAGACCTCCCTGCTTCAGAAGGGAAGGTCTCAGCACCTTTCTTTATTGGGTTCTACCTCTCAAGTGGCTCATCATTCTATTAAATATATTTGTGATGCAGCTGATGCTTCCTCAAGGGCTGCTGCATTTGATTCTGTTTTGAGTAAAAAAAAAAAAAAAAAAAATTCATCCAAAGGGTGGGGGGGTGGGGTAATTCATCTCATTTGTTCTATTGTTATCTATCATGCATGCTAAAGTTACCTTGTAACACCTGTTTTTGTCTGATAATCTGTAACTGTAGGTAAATGTTCTTTTTGTTAGTGTCTTTTATGTAGAGCTTTTCTCCCCGGGCCTCTACTGAAAATGGACATATATCCAGTTAGACTAGTCCAGTCAACAAATGTAAAATAAATAAAAATAAATAAATAAATTACTCTTGGCTTCATCTTCAGCCTTTACCTGATGACATTAAAGATAAATTGTTGGATGACCCTCCCTCTTGATAATAAGATTTTTTTTGCTCTGCTGCTGCTGAGCTTTTAAGTCCCTCAAGGACAAAGGTAAGGCCTTGCAGGAAATGAAACATATTTTTATTTTTCTTATCCCTAAATTTCAGAGGAATTATCCATCCAAATCTGCCATTGTTCGCAGACAGTCTCGCCCTCCACCAAAAGGTAAAAAAAGTTCTAGGCATGTACCCTGTGCTGATTCTACTCAGACTCCAGCTTCTCAGAAGCCTCCTTTTCAAGACAAACCAGGATGTTCTTCATGTTTCACTGTTGCAGTCCTGATGTGGGATTTCCTACCATGAAAACCCTTCACTGTCCCAACTACCAGAGAAAAACTCCCTTCCTCCTACAGCCAGCGGATGCCCTAAACGACATCACTATGCTCTGGTATAAAGGTTGTTGGCTGATGCCATGATCCGAGTTCTTTCTTGCTGTCGGAGCCCAAAGCAGAATTCCAGTCAGTGCTTTGGTCAGTCCGCACAAGCGAAAGACTCCAGCAAGCTAAGTACCCTGTTGGAGAATCTTTTTTTTGCATTTTTTGACTGTCAGAGAAAACTAATAATTGTCTCAGTTGTGGTAAACAGATTCCATACCAGGACTTCTTTCTGTCTGTGTTACTTGATTGGGCCCAGATCACGACATTTACAACTGTTTCTGCACCCAATTTAATAGTAGAACTATTGGATGTAGGGCCAAGATTTTGTGAGTCCTCAGGCTTTTGCGATTCTGACCAGGAGGATTCTGTCTTTGAAGATGGTCCTTCCATTGCCACTTCTGAAGTTTCAGACTCGAGAAGAAACTGGCTTCTTTTTTCCCCTCCTGAGAATATCTCCTTCAGGTAAACCATGCATACCTTGAGAAAATACTTTCAGTAGGAAGCCCAAGATTACCCTCAGTCCAAGAAAAGGATAAGTGAATTTCTAAACCTCCCAGAACGTAAACCCCTAGCCATACCACCTGCTTTAGAAATAGTGGATGATGTCTTTCAAGACTCCTCTTTGAAGTCAGACTCACTCACTCCTGCTCCTAGAAAGCCTGACTGTTTTTTTTAGGGTTCTGGTTTCACACGAGCATTTGTTCAAGAATTCTGTAGTTGATCCAGAGGTTGTGATCCCTGGCCCTAAAGGAGCCAAAGCTTGATTCTCCAAAAACCCATTGCCCGCAGATAAAGAAAGTAGGGCCCTAGATAGATTTGGCAAAAAGGTTTACACTTCTGCTACCCTCTCTTAAATTGCCAGTTCCACATGATTAATTACCAGGAAACCTTACTGGATCAGATGAAGCAGAAACTTATGACTGTAGAGAACAAGAGTCTCTCTAAACAGTTGCTGGAGTTTTGCATTTCCTGCTCCCAGGTAGGAAGACACTCCCTACACTGTAGGTACGATGCTGCGGAGGCCTCTAGTAAGGCTGCAGCTACCGGCTCTGTCTTCAAAAGGCAAGCTTGGCTGAGGGAGCAAGGCCCTCCCAGAGCATGTTATGTGTAACCTCCTGGACACCCCCTTGGACAAATATTTTCTCTTTGGCTCCAAAGTGGAGGCTGTACTCAAGAAAATGGAGGACAAGGCCAAATCCATAGACTGTTAAGGACGGTCTGCAAATACATCCCCCAACGTTCAGTCAAAAGTACCCTTCTATGCTTTGGTCCTTTTCTTCCCAATCTAAAGCTCGGCAAATAAAGCCGGGTAGGGAAAGGAGCCAGAGACTGTGCCAAAGGCCCAGGCAATGGCATTCAGAAACCTCTAGGCCAGGGAGTTCTAGACCTCGGGGACCCTGACAGGGAACCGCCATGACTCATCCATATCCCCCCCCCCCTTTCCCATACCCAACTCTTCCTCCCAGGCTCGAAGGAAGGCTATCACTGTTCCAAAGGAATTGGGCCCTCATTACTACAGACCAGTGTGTACTAACAATGATATCAAAGGGCTGTAATCTCAAATTCAAGTGATCTTTGTAGCCCTCAGGCTTCCCAGACATTCCAATAAACCAAAAAATAGAAGCTTTGACCCAAATATAGATGCTATGCGCTCAGGGCTCTGTGGAACTGGTTCCAGTAAACCTAAAAGGAAGGGGTTTTACTCCAGACTCGTCCTGGTCCCCAGGAAGGAAGGAAAAAATCCAAATCCAACCACGGTTTAAATTTCTTCTATTCTTTACACGACAAACATAAAAAAAAAAATGAATAGAATAAAAAACGCTCGCTCTATTAAAAAACAAAGCTTTCAGGAATGCCCCATTCAGTGTTTAATGCATTTAAAATTAAACATATATATATATATATATATATATATATATATATATATATATATATATATATATATATATATATATATATATGTATATGTATATATATATATATATATATATATATATATATATATGTATATGTATATATATATATATATATATATGCAATAAATCACCACCACATGACACAGCCATCCTATAGGAACACACTACAAATGCTTAAATCCACTTAATTAATAAATTGCCTTTAAAGGGCAATTATATTATAAATACTAAAATACATATCACACCCGTGCTTTTCATTAAAAAGTTATATACAGGAACTTCATGAATAATACTTCAATCAATGTACATTGAACATATACAACAAACTATAAACATTAATAAAATTAATCATATTGCTTTTGTTTAAAATCTAACATTGGTTTCATAGTTACCATATTATTTAACCCTGGTGTTTTATTGGCTTCAAGTCTTATAATCCATTTATATTCGGATATGTCCAGTTTATTATTTATATCACCAAGCCTTAAACTTCTATTTACTACTTCCAAAACTTTAAGTCTAAAGCTATGTGATACCCCTTTTTCATTTTTATGTTGGACTAGTGCATTGGAGGAAATATTTCTTCTCATCTCTGACTTGTGCTCAATAGTAGAAGCACAATGGTTGTCTGTCTAGCTATCTGTACACAATGCCCAGGGTTCTATGTGGGAAAATGCTCAAGGACTTTAAAAGACAGTATTATTGAGCATTATTGATGTTTGTCCCAGGAAGGAAGGCACATGGTGGCCTATACTGAACCTTTCTGCACTCAACCAATTCCTACAGGTTCCAAAATTCAAGATGCTGACCCTTCAAAAATTCTTGCCCATGATCTCTCCAAACACCTTTGTGGTTACCCTAGATTTAAAAGATGCATAACTGCACAATCCCATAGGGGAATCGCACAGAAGCTTCTTGCGCTCAGAGCAGGTACCAGACATTCAGTTTTGTGCTCTGCCGTTTGGCTTGTCTGCTGCTCCCAGGGTCTTCATAAAATGCTTAGCCCCTCTGATTGCCTTCTGCAGAACAAAAAAGGGTTCAGATTTACCCCTACTTGGACAACTGCCTTACCCAGGCTACATGCTTGACAAAAGTCAACTCAGACTTGCTGTTAACCCAGAACTGTCAACCTCCCTAGGGTTCACCATAAATACACAGAACTACCATACAGACCTCTCAGACAAGATTGTGTTCATAGGGGCTGTGCTCCGGACAGGATCTCATTCCTGACTCTGTACTTCCAAAGAATCATGGTCGGAGATTTCCTCACAGCCTGAGAGTACCTCAGGGCATTGGGTTACAGGGCCTCTTGCATCCTGATGATCCCTTTGGCCAGGCTACATATGATGAAACTCCATTTGTACCTCAAAAATGTGTGGTGTCAACACTCACAGCCCCTCTCAACCAAGATCAAACTGATCTGTTGCTTCAGAGAGGAATTTGCATGGTGGGCCCGGGCTTGTTCCCTCAACACGGATCTCACCTTAAGATTCAACCCCCCCCCCCCCAGGACAAACACTGTCTACAGATGCCTCAGAAGTACCCTGAGGAGCCCACTTCAACCAATTTCAGACCCAAGGGAAGTGGGACCACAAGTTCAGAAACAAACACTTAATGTAAAAGAGCTTGTGGCAGTCCAGAAAGGCTTGATAGCCTTCAAGGACAAATGGATACTAGGAGTACTAGAAGTCAAGTCATAATAGGCAATACAACAGTCGTGATACATAAGCAAGGAGTACTCACTGTTTCCCTCTCTGCTGTGTAGCAATGAACGTTTGGGGAACCGTACACTCTCTGGTATTACACCTCTTGGTTCAATACCTGCCAGGTGTGCTCAACCAACTGGCAGACCCACCTCAGCAGAAGCCTGTCAGACCCCCACAAGTGGCAACTGCATTGGGAAATATTTCTCAGTATAGTCAAAAATTGGGGAGCGTCTCAAGTACACCTTTCCCCCACCAAGGAAAATGCTCAATTGGAGAAGTTTTGTTCCAGGGACAAAATGGAGTCAGCCTGAAAGACAAGGTGCTCTCTCTCTACCTTGGACAGGGGTCTTCCTCTACACCTTCCCTCCAGTTCCTCTGCTTTCTAGGGAGCTCCTCAGTGTAAGGGAACAGGGGCCAAGAGTAATTCTAATAGTTCCAGACTGGCCCCAGCAGCACTGGTACCCTCTGCTACTCAGCTTGACCAGAGTGAAACCATGGCAGCTGCCACGTACATTGGAACATTTGATGCAGGACAAGGAAACCTGAAGACTTTCACATTGTCAGTATGGAGGATACCCTAACACATTGGTTAGACCATATTCTAGACAAACGGCTACAGGATATTCTAAGAGAGGCCAGAAGGCCTAGTACTAGGATATCCTACTCTGACAAATGGAAAATATTCTCCCTTTGGTGTGGGCAAAACACACAGAACCCTCATCTAGCCAAGATCCCAGTCATCGTGGCCTATCTGGCCAGCCTTTTTGACAAAGGTCTGTCCTACTCATACATAAAAATTCATGCCTCTGCTATTGCAGCCAACATTCCTGCCCAGCCTCCAGTCTTCTGTCACCCCCCCCCTTATAAAACAGTTTCTTCAAGGGATGATCCACATCAGGCCACCCAGAAGACATCTGGCCCCACCCTGGGGCCTTAAATTATTTCTGGAGAAACCTCCTCTTCCACCATTTAAATCAGCTG
This sequence comes from Protopterus annectens, assembly GCF_019279795.1. Lineage (NCBI taxonomy): Eukaryota > Metazoa > Chordata > Ceratodontiformes > Protopteridae > Protopterus > Protopterus annectens. The sequence continues at coordinate 864,279,912 of NC_056735.1, forward strand.
CTTTGGCTGACTTAAAATTATTGACATGGAAGACTGGCTTCTTGTTATCCATCACGTATGCTAGAAGGGTTTCTGAGCTACAGGCTCGTGTCTCAGTCCAACCTTTCCTCATCTTCCACCAAGACAGTCTCTCACTTAGGACTAACCCCTCCTTTATGCCCAAGATGGTGATGGGGACCTCCTTAAAATAATCCATACATCTGCCTGCTTTCTTCCCCAAGCCACAAAACAAAGGTGAAAGAATTATCCATTCCTTGGAGGTGCATAGGCAGCTCCATTGTATCTAGACAGAAAAAGACTATGAGGAAATCGGACCAACTGTTTGTGGCTTTTGACACTGGTTCTGAAGCAAAACCAGATGTTGTTCATGTTTCACTGTTGCAGACCACCTCTGGGTTATCCCTGCTGTGGTAAACCTCGGCTGGGCCAAATACCAGTGTCAATGTTTTTCTGCTTCGGCTGCTGTCACTTGTTGACTGATGTCAGGTCGTCAGTGCTATAAACAAGGCAGCCAATGCCATTACATCAGTCTTTCTTGCTGTGGAGCCCATAGCAGAAGCAGTTAAGTGTGCCGGTCGGTCGCTACCAGAGTTCGAATTACAGCTGAAAACGTCTAAACCAAAGTACCCCATTGGGGATCCTTTTTTCTTGCACTTACCAATGTCTGAAAAAGTTAGCAATTATCTCGGCTGTGGAAAGAAAGTAGCACGCAGAGACTTCCATTCATACTGCGTCACTTGTTTAGGCCCAGATCACGATGTCCCCCGTTGCCAGTTCTGTGCCCTCTTTAACACGAGAACCATTCATCGTAGAGCTCTTGTAGCCAGGTATTTTCATCTTCCATCTTCTGTCTTCGCATTCCAAAATGGTGTCTGTCAGCCAATAATCCGTAGACATTCCAAAAAAACGTAAGGATATAGATAGACCACACAAGGCTAAGCCTTCCAACGATGCTACCGGTAAGCAGGTCATCAGTTCTCCGGAATTCAGTGAGGCACTTTCGCAGCCCCTGATGCTCGGTACGTTGTCTACGCTGGCCTCTACAGAGACCCTTTTGGAGTCCAGTATGCTGCAGAAATCTTCTTCAAGCCAGAGACAACCAAAGGCTCAGAAGATGGTTAGGTCCAGAGCCACGATGCAGGCACCAGCTTCCGAGGAAGCCTTTCCCACTACAGATTCTAGACAAAAACAGATGTCTTCTCTTCCGACTACCGTTTCGCTCAGACCAATGGATGCTCTTAGGCCTAGAAGCCAGGCCACTCCTAGAAAATCTACCTCTAGTCTCATCGTCATACTCCTGCTCCACCACCCCAGACCCAAATGTTTAAGATATGGCGGAGGATCTTATCTCCCTTATCAGGGGTAGTCGGGCCACATCTTCAAAAAGCAAGAGTCACCCTTCTGAAATAATGACAGAGTAGGATTTGATTCTGAGAAATCTGATTACTCAGATTTTGAAGAGGAACAGCAGCCTCTTACTGCTTATGAAGATTCATATGCAGAGGAATCCAGTCCTTCTGCCTCCCCACCAGAAGACCTGCCCTTTGTGGAAAACCTTCACACCCTCGGGGAACATTTCCACTGAGAATCTCAGGACTTTCCTCACTCTAAGAAAAGACTGAGAGTTTCTAGACCTTGCCCCATCACAGACCCATGGCCCAATCCCCTATCTTAGAAGTGGTGGATGATGTTTTCCATTAATCCATCTTAGCCCCTGACACCCTTCCACCTGCTCCCAGTAAACCTGACCCGTATTACAGAGTACAGAATTCTCACAAATACCTGTACAGAAATCCTGCTGCAGACCCTGGAGATCATTACACGGGAACTTAAAGGAGCTAAGGCTAGTTCTGCATAGAATCCTATTCCTTCTAACAAGGAATCCAGAGCTCTGGACAGATGGGGTAAAAAAGTATACTGCAACCTTAGCTGTCAGAGTGCTCAACTGTCAGTTCCATATGTTGAAATATCAACAACACACTTTGGAACTGTTAAAGCAAAAGATTTCTACCTTTCCTGACTGTGCCAATTCAAAAGAGTTGGCAGGTTTACTGCACTCTGCTTGTCAAGTGGCCAGACACACTCTGCACTGTGGATATGATGCACTAGAAGCCTCAAGCAGGACAGCAGTGTCAGGATCTGTCATTAGGAGACATGCATGATTGAAGGAACAACCTCTCCCTGATCATGTCAAGTCTAAATTAATTGATGCACCCTTGGATAAGGACCGCATGTTTGGAGTAAAAGCAGAAGAGGTGCTTAAAGAGATGGAATGCAAAGCAAAATCTATGCAGACAGTAAAATATTTCTTTCAGGTTCAACCTCCTAGGTTCAGCAGTAATTTCCTCTCTAAGCACTGGTCCTTTCCTGCACCTAGTAGACAGGGTAAGGTAAGCCCCACAAGGACAAACTACCCAGGCCCGTATCCCAGGGACAGCAGAGAACCTAACAGTGGACCACCTCCGCCCCAAAGGCAGGGAGTTCTAAGCCATCCTTCTATGCCAAAAACTCTCAACTCCCTCCCCCCCCCTCTGCCCTCCTTTCACTCACCAAAAGCTAGGAGGAAGGCTCTCCCTCTGCAAAGAAAATTGTCTTTCTGTAACAATAGACCAATGAGTCTTAAAGATCATTTTTCAGGGATACAAGTTTTCTTTTAACGAACTCCCAGTTCCAAGAGGGTACCCAGATGTACCTCCAAATTAGTAGACAGAGGCATTGAAACAAGTCCAAACTTTCATATCCCAGGGGGCAGTAGAACCTGTTCCCACAGATCGAACAAGCAAAGGCTTTTATTTCAGACTATTCCTTGTTCCCATAAAAAAGGGCACTTGGCTCCCCATCCTGAATCTATCCATTCTGAACACCTTACTGATGGTCCCCAAATTCAAAATGCTAACTTTGCAGCAGTTGCTGCCTATGCTGACAAAAAATGCTTGTTTAGTGACCCTAGACTTAAAAGATGCCTACCTCCACATCCCCATAAGGGAATCCTGCAGGAAATTCCTGTGCTTCAGAGCAGGCTTACAACACTTTCAGTTCTCTGCGCTACCCTTTGGCTTATCTACTGCTCCCAAGGTATTCACCAAATGCTAAGCCCCGGCCATAGCATTTTGCAGGCTGAGAAATATTCAGATTTACCCTTATCTGGACGACTGCCTCATTCAGGCAGAGTACAAAGAAAAGCTGATACGGGACCTCCTCTTTGTCAAAACACTCCTAACATCCGTAGGGTTCACTTAGGGTTAGGGTTGAAAAATGCAATTTATATTAAAAGTAGGGATATTTTAATTGAGAGTAAGAACTTTTCTAACTGTGATACAAATGGGATTATTTATATTGCCCTGTGCAAAGTATGTGAGGCATTTTATGTTGGAAAATCCGAAAGGAAATTAAAGAACAGGATTTATGAACATTATTATGAAATTAGAACTAACAACTCTAAAAATGCATTGTACAGACATAAAATGGTTTGCCCTTCAGCATCATATAATTTTTTTGTTCTGGAGGTAGTAGAAAAGGACATCAGGGGAGGCCATTGGGAGACATCTATAGAGTATAAGGAGTTATTATGGCAATTAAGTTTAGAGGCAAATAAACTTCCAGGCCTGAACAATGTTATTTCTATAGCCCCAGTATTGAAAATGAGGGTGGCTAAGCTTTAGGGGTTTATAATGTAATATTTAATATTAATAAAAGTTTTTACATAGATATGTTTTTTAACATAAATATTTTTAAATTCACCCTTCAAAAATTTCTCTTATAAAAAGTTTAATATAAAGTTTTATTATTGTGAAATAGAGTGTTATTTAATTATTTGTGTCATTTATTGACTTACTAAATTGAAATACTTGAAATTCATAAATGTTTTTAGGTTTCTTCCACTTGATGGCGGTAAAGCATTAAAAATGTTAATATGATTTTTTAACCTTAATGCTGTTTTTAGTTTAATTTAAGATTTTGTAGTATCAAATGTAGTCCATACATACTTTTATGCTTTGTATGATTTGGATAAAGTTGCTGTTTAGCATTTTATAAATGGAGACATACTAGGTTGGTAAAATGCTTTTTGTACTTTTTATTTTCTTTTGCCAGCCGGAACTCTGTATTGACCAAAATTTCTAAAGCAAATACTTGTATTTAATTAATTGATTTTTTAATTGTGTGATTGGCATAGGGTTTTGAGTATTTAAGTGTTTAGGATTGAGGACTGTGCATGTTGTCTGAAGAAGTCAAAAGGGAAACGAAAACGCAGTGTGGAGTGTATAAAGCGTTTATGTACTTTTTTGTGCCTCATGAAATATCTACGAACTACAATCTGCAGCCTTATTTCCTCAAAGTGTTTTTTGGCTGAGGTTTGCTGTTTTCAACACTTGTTTCCACTTTTTTTCTTCATTGTGAGAAATATTCAGATTTACCCTTATCTGGACGACTGCCTCATTCAGGCAGAGTACAAAGAAAAGCTGCTACGGGACCTCCTCTTTGTAAAAATACTCCTAACATCTTTAGGGTTCACCATCAATGAAAAGAAATCAAAGCAAACACCCTCCAGGAGGATCATTTTTCTTGGGAGCACTGCTGGACACAGCATCCCAAGTGGCCTTTCTATCCCCAGAAAAGCAGAGCTTCCTGCTTTTCTACCCAGCTGGCTTTCAGAAGTCACCTCACAGTGAGGAGGTTCCTGCAGCCCTTGGGGTACATGGCATCTTGTATCCTTCTAATTCCTTTGGCCAGGCTTCACATGAGAAAACTTCACTGGTATCTAAAGAACCTTTGGTGTCAGCACTCTCAGCCTCTAGAGACCTCTCTCCCCTGATCCCCACTATAAGGGCCGACTTTCTCTTTTGGGCAGGGGCCTGTACCAAGAACAAGAGTCTTCCCTTCATCCTCTGCCCTACCAGGCAGAACATCACTACCGACGCCTCAGACATTGCTTGGGGTGCTCACCAAGCAGGCAGGTACACCCAAAGCCTTTGGGATGCCCAGCACACTCCCTTGAGTGAGTTTAAAATCTATATTGAAAGATAGGCATAATAACATCTAAGAATTATTTATAGATTAATAATGTGGCAAATACATTTTTTTATGTATTTATGCTTTGTATTTTATATGAGAAGCACATTTTACTTCTAAGTCAGATGCATTTTAGTTAAGCATATATATTTTTATGTGGGCAGATGTTCTTCGTTCCCCATTGCTGCAGTCCTTACTATTGGGTAGTCCGCTATCCAGTCGGCCCGAATACCAGAGTATAAGGCTGACGTCGGTCAGGGCGCATTAGACTGACGTCAGTACGTCAGGGTACTAATGCGCATGACCGACGTCATATCCTCAGTCTTTTTTGCCGCATGGTCCGATGCAGAAGCAGTTTTGCGAGTGCAGGTTGGCGTTCTGAAATATTTCGAGCGGAGTTTCAGACCGTATCAGAGTTGGCTAAGTACCCGTTGGGAACATTTTGGTTTTTCTTGCCTCAGTATTTTACCGGATGTCAGAAAAGTGAATAACTGTATTTCTTGTGGGAAACAGATACCTCATAGGGATTACCATACCTTGTGTATACCTTGTTTAGGGCCTGAGCACGACGTTGTTGGTTGCCGCTCTTGTGCTAGGTTTAACAAACGCACTATTAAGAGGAGGTTAGACTGTGCCAGGTTAGTGTTTGGGAAGCGTTGCAATTATAAAATGCCGTCGGATGCTCCGACGCCCGCTTCGTCCAAGAAGCGCAAGGACAAAACAGTGAAGCCTAGGGTTGATGAACCGACAGTCCCGGACGTCGGTTCTTTAGAAGGCTCAGTGGAGCCAGAGGTTTTGCCAGGAGTTTCCAGGGAGTCTCAGGCAGAAACTTTACTGTTACAGGATGTGCCTTCTCAGGAGGTAGGCCAGGCTGAGGGGGCTTCTCAGGTAACTGTTCTTCCCTCTCTTCCCAAGGTAGTTAGAGCCTCTCCTTCTATTGCCAAAACTTCTTTGAGAGGTAGGCCAAGTTCAGCTTCAGTGGGGGCTTCTCCTAGCATTTCGGGTTCTGTACCTAAGAAACATATGCTTAAAATGGCAGAAGATTTGATTACTATGATTAGAGGTTCTATGCCCCCTCCTGATAAGAGGCCTAGGGTGGAACCGGAGTTTGATAGTTTTGAACAGGGTTCAGAGGCTTCTGAGTCTTCCGGAAGGAAGATTTGCTGGAGTATCCTCCTTATTCTGATTCTGATGTAGATGATTCCACTCCTACTGCTTCTCCTCCTGAGGATTTCTCATTTTCAGAGACTCTGCATTCCATGAGGGAGCACTTTAAATGGGAAGGCCAGGATTACTCTGATTCCAGGAAAAGGCTTAGGGAATTCTTGTTTTTACCCCAGCATAGGCCCTTAGCTATACCTCCTGTGTTGAATGTGGTGGAAGATGTTTTTGCGGAGGCTTCCCTGAACCCTGACTCTTTGCCTCCTGCTCCTGTTAAACCTGATAGGTACTATAGGGTGCCCGAAGCTCATAAGTATTTGTTTAAGAGTCCTAGGGCGGACCCAGAAACTGTTTCTCAGGGGCCTAAAGGTGTTAAGGCCTCTGTGGTTAAAATCCTGTTCCCACTGATAAAGAGGCAAGGGCTTTGGATAGGTGGGGAAAGAAAGTGTATACTTCTTCCACTCTAGCCATGAGGCGTTGAATTGTCAGTTTCACATGCTAAAATATCAAAATTATCTCCTTTCACAATTGAAATCTAAGGTGGATGCTTTGGCGGAAGGTATTGAGTGTAAAGAGTTGCTGGATTTGGTTCATGTGTCTGAACAAGTGGGTAAGCATTCTTTGCAATGTGGTTTTGATGCTGTACAGGCCTCCTCGGGTGGCTGCCACTAGTTCTGTTCTTCGCAGGCATGCCTGGTTGAGGGATCAGAATTTAGCTGAGCATGTTAAGACAAGGATTTTGGATGCTCCTTTACAGTCTGATGTGTTGTTTGGTTAGCCTGTGGAAGCAGTTTTAAAGAAAATGGAGGACAAAGCTAAGTCTATGCAAACTGTTAAAGATTTTTGCAGGTGCAGCCACCAAGTTTCGTAGAAATTGGCCTGCTAAGGGGTGGACATTTCCTGCTTATGATTCCCAGTCTAGGGGTAGGTCTAGGCGTGGTAGGGCAGAGAGCTCAAGGTTCTTTTAGGCCTAGGACAGGGAGTTCACCTGCTCAGACTTCTGGTGAGGGCAGGGGTCAGTCCTTTCGTAAACAGACCCAATGACCTGCTTTTTCAGCTGCCAGTAGATTCTCGTCTGGCAGCTCCTTTGGGAGGAAGACTGTCTCTTTTCAAAGAAAATTGGGATTTAATTACTCAAGACAGATGGGTGTTGGATATCATTCACCACGGTTACAGGTTTTATTTCCATACATTGCCCCCTTTCAAGGGCATGCCAGACGTTCCTCCTCCACAAAGGAAAGAGGCTCACAAGCAAATTTCTCAGTTACTCCAAATAGGGGCCATTCAGCCAGTCCCTGTATCAGAAAGGGCCTAGGATTTTATTCTCCTGTTCCTAGTACCAAAGAAGGGGAACACGTGGAGACCAATTTTGGATTTATCTATCCTCAACACTTATCTGGACATTCCCAAGTTCAAGATGTTGACGTTACAACAGCTTTTACCTCTGCTGGGCAAAGATCATTGGATGGTAACTTTAGATCTCAAGGAAGCTTACCTTCATGTGCCTATAAGACTAAGTTGCAGGAAGTATCTGCGTTTCGAGCTGGAAATTCTCATTATCAGTTCTCTGCATTGCCCTTTGGCTTATCTACTGCGCCCAGAGTATTCACAAAGGTTCTGGCTCCAGTGATAGCTTACTTCAGGCTAAAAGGAATTCAAATCTATCCTTACTTGCGACTGCCTGATTCTGGCTCAAGAAAAGGAAGACCTTCTACAGCATCTGGAATATGTTATAGCAGTGCTAAGATGCCTAGGGTATTCTGTGAACGAAATAAAGTCCAGTCTAGTACCCTCTCAAGACATGTGCTTTCTGGGTGTCAGACTGAATACAGCAGCCCAGATGGCCTTTTAACCCCGGACAAACAAAAGAGTCTATCACTTTACTTCCATCAACTATCTCATCAGTCCGTGCTGACTGCAAGGACAGTCCTTCAAGCATTAGGGTTCATGGCATCTTGTATTCTGGTGCTTCCCAATGCCAAACTGCATATGAGGAAGCTACAATGGTATCTCAAAATGTATGGACACAGCACTGCCAGGATTTGGACACTGTCATTCAAATAATACCTTGCCTTCAAAAGAATTTTTGTGGTGGGCTCAGGAATGGCACCTAAACAAGGAACTCTCTGAGACCCGGCCAGAGGCGAGTCAGATTTTAACGACAGATTCCTCGGACATTGCTTGGCGAGCTCACCTAAATGAAAAGTGGATACAAGACAAGTGGCCTGCCAGACTACAGCATCTACATATCAACATGAAGGAGATGTTAGCAGTCCAGTTTGCATTAATGGCTTTCAAGGAGTTACTTCTTCCAGGGCAGGTGTTGATTCTAACAGACAACACAACTGTCATGTGGTACATCAACAAGCAAGGGGAACACATTCTTATCCTCTATGCAGGCAAGCAATGATTTTATGGGAGACTGCGCTAAAGCTTGCAACTAACTCTTCAGGCAAGGTTTCTGCCGGAGCACAGAACTCCTTAGCAGATGTGTTGAGCAGACAAATCATGGATCCCCAGTGGAAACTGGATCTTCATGTATTTCAGAAATTGACAGTGTCATGGGGAACTCCAGACATAGATCTGTTCGCTTCTCCACTAAACCACCAGCTGCCAAAGTTTTGCACAAAGGGTTTCATCACACAGCTTGGAAAGTGGATGCTCTGTCTTTCAGTTGGAAAACCTTCATGTGTATGCCTTTCCACCTCTGCCTCTTCTTCCAAAGGTACTGTTAAAGGTCAGACAAGACAGGCCAAGGATGATTTTGATAGCTCCAGATTGGCCTCGCAACACTGGTACCCACTACTACGGAGTCTGGTAAAGAAGCCTCCATGGCCTTTACCTTTGATTCCACATCTGTTATCTCAGAAGGACGGTCATCTGCTCAATGTCAAGCTTCACTCTCTTCATCTAACAGCCTGGCATATTCTGTGTTGAAACACAGCAGGTCTCAACTTCCTCAACAAGTTTTAAATGTGATTATGGAAGCTAGACGACCTAGTACAAGGAAAGTGTACGTAGAAAAATGGAAGAGATTTTTATTTGGAGTACAGCAAAGAATTTGGAGATTTCTGAGCCTAATTTGAGTGTGGCTCTTCAATATCTTACTGAGTTACTGGACAAGGGTTTGTCCTTCTCTTCCATTAAGATTCATGCTGCAGCAATTTCAGCTCACTATGATTGTGACCCACCATTGTTTTCTCATCCTTTGTTCAAGCAGTTTCTTAGAGGGGCAAAGAATATAAGACCCCCACGTAGAGCTCCTACTCCTGCTTGGGATCTCAATTTTGTGTTGGAAAAACTTACTCTACAACCTTTTGAGCCTGCGGCTACTGCTGAATTGAAATACTTGTCATGGAAGACTGCTTTTCTGTTGGCTATTACTTCTGCAAGAAGGGTGTCTGAGTTGCAGGCCCTTATGGCAGTAGAGCCCTTTTTGATTTTCCATAAGGATAGGGTATCATTATGTACTAATCCTTCCTTTATGCCTAAGGTGGTTTCTAGTGTGGCTTTAAACCAAACTATTCATTTGCCTACTTTTTCTGCAGACCCCAAAATAAAGGGGAAAAGATTTTGCACACTTTAGATGTACACAGGCAATTGCTATTACTTAAGCAGGACTAAGGATTTTAGGCAGTCTCAGCAGTTGTTTGTTTCTTTTGCTTTGAGTTCGCAGGGCAAGCCTGTGTCAAAACAAACTATTTCTAGGTGGATTGGCTTTTGCATTGCATTTTGTTATTCCCATCATGGCAAGGAGATTCCAGCTGGGATTAGGCCTCATTCCACTAGGGCTACTGCCACTTCAACAGCATTTCTAAGGGGGTGGCAACTAAGGATATTTTGGAAGCAGCTACTTGGAGTTCAGTGCATACTTTCTCTAAGCATTATCACCTTCCTATCTACTCTAAGTCTAGGGCTGGTTTTGCCACAGCTGTTTTGCAAGGCATGTTGTCAGCTCCTGCTTCTTTATGATTTGCCAGCCTCCCTTACCTCTGCTTTGGGATTCTACCCAATAGTAAGGACTGCAGCAATGGGGAGCGAAGAACATAGTACAGTTTTGTACCTACCATAAATGTAGATGTTCGAGGATCCCATTGCTGCAGTCCATTACCCTCCCTCCTTCCCTCTGTGTTTAGGGGTGGCTGTGTAGGTGAGGTTACATGCTGATATTTTTGTATATATTCTTGTATATATTGTACATATTTTTGGTGCAGGTATTTTGGGCCTTGTCTTTTTAGGGTCTTCTGACATCTGGGGCAAGAAAAGACTGAGGATATGACGTCGGTCATGCGCATTAGTACCCTGACGTACTGACGTCAGTCTAATGCGCCCTGACCGACGTCAGCCTTATACTCTGGTATTCGGGCCGACTGGATAGCGGACTACCCAATAGTAAGGACTGCAGCAATGGGATCCTCGAACATCTACATTTATGGTAGGTACAAAACTGTACTTTTAATAGCTTTAATAAGCTCAGAACATGTGATATTTAATTGGCTGCTATTAGGCATTTAAACTCAGAAAGACTGTGTGTTTTTAGATACCGATGAAGAGTTTTACTCGAAAGCGTTGCCGTGTAATAAAGAACTGTGGTGGACTTTCAGCTGTTTTTGCTTCTTTACATTGGTTTGGTGTTCTGGAAGTCCTTGAAATTCAGGAGATTTATTTTTTGTGTCGTTGTTCCCAAGATACTAATGTAGATAATGGAGGAGAGACCAAAGGCCATCCTCATTTCTCCAGACTTGCCCAGGCAGCATTGGTACCCCTTACTGCCCCAGCCTCCCATCACAGCCTCCCCTGATCTCAGACCTATTGACTCAGGTGGGGGAGGGGATGCTACACCTAGACTTGCAGACACTCAAACTGTCAGCATGGCTTATACTCTAAAATCAAACAAGGGGCCCCTGTTAAGCAAACAGGTCCTAGACATTATCACAGAGGCCAGAAGGCCCAGCACCAGAAAATCTTATGCAGGGAAATGGAAAAGATTCTGCCCCTGGAGCCAATCCAGAGGCAGCAGTTCCTCTCAGCCTTCCATCCCTCTTATCCTGGACTATCTAGTGGAATTACTCAATAGTGACCTCTCCTTCTCTTCAATTAAAATCCACTCCTCAGCCATTTCAGCTCATTTCTATACAAACCCACCCCTGTTCTCACATCCTTTGATTAAACAATTCCTCAGAGGGGCTTCCAATATCAGACCTCGCAGAAGGCCACCCTCACCAGCCTGGGACCTGAATTATATTTTGGAAAAAACTAACCTTACCACCCTTCGAACCTGCTGCTTTAGCAGAACTGAAATACTTCTCCTGGAAAACTGCCTTCCTACTAGCTATCACCTCAGCCAGAAGGGTTTCAGAACTTCAGGCACTGATGGCCATTGAGCCGTTCATCATTTTCCATGCAGACAGGGTCTCCATGAGGACTAACCCCTCCTTTATGCCCAGGGTGTTATCTAATGTAACTCTCAACCAGGCCATACATCTGCCCACCTTCTTCCCTAATGCTCAAAACAAGGGGGAAAGAATTCTGCACTTACTAGACGTGCACGGACAGCTCAAATGCTACCTGGACCGTACTAAAGCCTTCAGGAAAACAGACCCAACTTCTTGCCAGCTTTGCCCCAGGGGCAGAGGGTAAGCCCATTTCCAAGCAAACCATTTCCAAATGGATATCACACTGCATCCATTTCTGCTACAGATTGCATGGAAAACCACCCCCTAAGTCCGTTCATACCCATTCCACTAGGGCAGCCTCCACTTCCACAGCATTCCTGAGAGGAGTTCCCACCAAGGACATCTTGGAAGCTGCCACCTGGACTTCTGTCCATACCTTTGCAAAGCATTACCACTTACCTCTTTTCTCTAAGGCTAGGGTAGAGTTTGCCTCTGCAGGGCTTGCTGACCCAGGCCTAGGTTTCGTAATAATCCTTCCACCCCTCTCCTCAGCTTTGGGAATCCTCCCACAGGTGACTGCAAAAGTGAAACACAAAGAACATAGTACAGTTGTGTACACTTACCATAAATGTAGATGTTTGAGTGTATTCACTGTTGCAGTCCTGGTTTCCTTTCCTCCTTCCCCCTTATATCCTCTTTCCGTAGGGAGACACAAGCTTCTTACTGTGGCTTTTTGTCACCAGGACCTCTTTAGCATATTTCCTGAGGCTTCTGACTGGTTAGGACAAGAAAATGTGATGTAATGGCATTGGCTGCCCTGCTTTAGAGCACTAATGACCTGATGTCAGTCAACAAGTGACAGCAGCCGACGGAGAAATGCATTGACTCTAGTATTCGTGCTGGCAGAGGGCTACCACAGCAGGGATAACCCAGAGGTGATGACTGCAATAGTGAATACACTCTAACATCTACATTTATGGTAAGTGTATACAACTGTACTTTCCCAAGCAAACCTTCTGTAAATGGTTCTCTCACTGTATTTCCTTTTGTTACAGCCATCGTGGTAACCCCCCCCCCACCGATGCTGTGAGGACACACTGCACTATGGCATGTGCTGCCTATGCTGCCTTCCTCAAAAGGGTCCCTACCAAAAACATCCTGGAAATTGCTACCTGGTCTTCAGTTCCTACCTTTACCAAACATTACCACCTGTCAGCCTTCTCCAAGTCCAGAGCAGAATTTACCACTGCTATCTTTTAGGGCATCCTCACCTCTCCTTAATCTGCCGTCCTCCCTTTTCTCAGCTTTTGTTATCACCCCACAAGTCAGGACAGCAACAGTGAAACATAAAGAACATAGAACAGTCATGTATATTTACCATAAATTAAGATGTTAGTGTATTCACTGTTGCAGTATTCTTTCCCTCCCTAGCCTACAGGGTTGGCTTGGACAGGCTTCTTCTCAGTTAGGGGAACCTTCTTCCTACCCTTCCCTTCTTTAGGTTTCAGTGTACCAGACCCTAGACATTGACCCATCTGCGGGGCTCCTACCTCCTAGAGGGCAAGAAAAACATGAGGTCATGCCACCAGCTGACTCCCATTATACCTGAGCATGATTGCATCGGTTAGGGCATCCGCTGGCTGTAGAAGGGTATTTTTGTCTGTGGTAGTCGAGCTGGCCAAAGGCTTCCACATCAGTAAATCCCACAAGTCAGGACTACAACAGTGAATACTCTCAAACATCTACATTTATAGTAAGTATACACAACTGTATTTCCTATCTGACAGTTAGCTTCCACCAAATCCTATGCTGCCTATAACTTGGCTCCATATGAGAAAACTGCAGTGGTTCAAGTCCATGTGGCTTCACCACTGACACCTGCTAGATTTCCTAGTTGCTCTTCTTCCACATCTCAGACTCGTTTCAGTGGTGGATTCATCAACTGTCTCTTAACCCAGGACTTTCTTTCTGTCTTCCACTCCCATCTCAGAAACTCTTTTCGCATGTGTCGGATGGGGCCTCCTTTGTTCCCGTCAAGGTCCAGGGTGTGTCCCCCCCTCCCCTATCAGAGGTAGGATCCCATCAACTTCAAGGAGATGAGAGCTCTCATTTTAGCTCTTCAGACTTTTCATTATTTTTTCATTCCAGGGCTTCTCAAAGTTTTCACAGACACTACTACAGTGATTTGGTATATAAACAAGTGGGGGGGGGGGCATGGTTTTACCTTCTTTGCAGACTTGCTGTTCAGGTCTGGGATCTAGCTGTCTATTATCAAGTGACTCTTCAAGCTGTTTACATTCCTTCAGAGCAAAATGTCGTGGCAGATTCTTTGATCAGGTCCAGTACACAGGCTCACAAATAACTGCTTCACAGAAATGTTTGTGAACATTGTCCATATATGAGGTATTTCACAGGTAGATGTTTTGCCTCCCCTCTAAACAGACAACCTTCCTCTTTTCTGTGCCAGAGTCTCAGGCCCTCTGGCTTGGAAGGTGGATGCCATATCTTTTCTTTGGAAGGGATGTTTCTCTACTCCTTCCCTCCCCTTTCCTTCCCCTGATTCTGAGGGTATTGCTCAAGATCAAGCAAGACTTGCCCAAAATCTTGCTGGCGACTCCCTTTTGGCCCAGACAGCATTGGTTCCCACTTCACTTAGCCAGGGATTTCCTCACCTGGTGGACCTTCTCACACAAGGCAAGGGTTCTGTTAGCTATCCTCACTTGTCCACTCTTCCAACTGATGCTGTGAGTGATAGAGATTTGATCTCTTTTAGGCACCTCTTTTCTGAGGACATGCTTAGGGTTCTGCAGGTGCCTAGGAAATCATACTTCTCCAAATTGAAGAGATTTTCTGTCTGGGGTGTCTCTCATAACCAGTAGCCCTTTTCAGTGGTGAATCCCTCTGGTTCTGTCTTATTTGTGTGAATTGTCCCATGCTGGGCTAGTATATTCTTCAGTTAAAGCTCACCTATCAGCTACTTCTGCTTGTTTGAAAGAAATGGAGGACAAAGCTAAGTCTATGCAAACTGTTAAAGATTTTTGCAGGTGCAGCCAGTTTAGTAGAAATTGGCCTGCTAAGGGTGGACATTCCTGCTTATGATTCCCAGTCTAGGGGTAGGTCTAGCGTGGTAGGGCAGAGCTCAAGGTTCTTTAGGCCTAGACAGAGTTCACCTGCTCAGACTTCTGGTGAGGGCAGGTCAGTCCTTAAACAGACCCAATGACCTGCTTTTCAGCTGCCAGTAGATTCGCTGGCAGCTCCTTTGGGAAGACTGTCTCTTTCAAAGAAAATTGGGATTTAATTACTCAAGACAGATGGGTGTTGGATATCATTCACCAGTTACAGGTTTTATTTCCATACATTGCCCCTTTCAAGGCATGCCACTCCTCCTCCACAAAGAAAGAGGCTCACAAGCAAATTTCTCGTTACTCCAAATAGGGGCCATTCAGCCAGTCCCTGTATCAGAAAGGGGCCTAGGATTTTATTCGCCTGTTCCTAGTACCAAAGAAGGGGAACACGTGGAGACCAATTTTGGATTTATCTATCCTCAACACTTATCTGGACATTCCCAAGTTCAAGATGTTGCGTTACAACAGCTTTTACCTCTGCTGGGCAAAGATCATGGATGGTAACTTTAGATCTCAAGGAAGCTTACCTTCATGTGCCTATAAGACTAAGTTGCAGGAAGTATCTGTGAGCTGGAAATTCTCATTATCAGTTCTCTGCATTGCCCTTTGGCTTATCTCAGAGTATTCACAAAGGTTCTGGCTCCAGTGATAGCTTACTTCAGGCTAAAGGAATTCAAATCTATCCTTACTTGGCGACTGCCTGATTCTGGCTCAAGAAGGAAGACCTTCTACAGCATCTGGAATATGTTATAGCAGTGCTAAGATGCCTAGGGTATTCTGTGACAAAGTCCAGTCTAGTACCCTCTCAAGACATGTGCTTTCTGGGTGTGAGACTGAATACAGCAGCCCAGATGGCCTTTAACCCCGGACAAACAAAAGAGTCTATCACTTTACTTCCATCAACTATCTCATCAGTCCGGCTGACTGCAAGGACAGTCCTTCCATTAGGGTTCATGGCATCTTGTATTCTGGTGCTTCCCAATGCCAAACTGCATATGAGGAAGCTACAATGGTATCTCAAAATGTATGGACACAGCACTGCCAGGATTTGGACACTGTCATTCAAATAATACCTTGCCTTCAAGAATTTTTGTGGTGGGCTCAGGAATGTCACCTAAACAAGGGACTCTCTGTGACCCGAGGAGTCAGATTTTAACGACAGATGCCTCACATTGCTTGGAGCTCATCTAAATGGAAAGTGGATACAAGACAAGTGGCCTGCCAGACTACAGCATCTACATATCAACATGAAGGAGATGTTAGCAGTCCAGTTTGCATTAATGGCTTTCAAGGAGTTACTTCTTCCAGGGCAGGTGTTGATTCTAACAGACAACACAACTGTCATGTGGTACATCAACAACAAGGGGAACACATTCTTATCCTACTCCTCCTTAGCCTTCAAGCTTGAGGTCAACTTCTTAAAGCGTCTTCATATTGACCCCATGAAGCTCTGTTAGCTTCCAATTATCTGCCTTAACCCAGGAAAACTTTCAAGTCCATGTGGCTTCACCACTGACACCTGCTAGATTTCCTAGTTGCTCTTCTTCCACATCTCAGACTCGTTTCAGTGGTGGATTCATCAACTGTCTCTTAACCCAGGACTTTCTTTCTGTCTTCCTCCCATCTCAGAAACTCTTTTCGCATGTGTCGGATGGGGCCTCCTTTGTTCCCGTCAAGGTCCAGGGTGTGTCCCCCCCCCTCCCCTATCAGAGGTAGGATCCCATCAACTTCAAGGAGATGAGAGCTCTCATTTTAGCTCTTCAGACTTTTCATTATTTTTTCATTCCAGGGCTTCTCAAAGTTTTCACAGACACTACTACAGTGATTTGGTATATAAACAAGTGGGGGGGGGGGGGGACATGGTTTTACCTTCTTTGCAGACTTGCTGTTCAGGTCTGGGATCTAGCTGTCTATTATCAAGTGACTCTTCAAGCTGTTTACATTCCTTCAGAGCAAAATGTCGTGGCAGATTCTTTGATCAGGTCCAGTACATAGGCTCACAAATAACTGCTTCACAGAAATGTTTGTGAACATTGTCCATATATGAGGTATTTCACAGGTAGATGTTTTGCCTCCCCTCTAAACAGACAACCTTCCTCTTTTCTGTGCCAGAGTCTCAGGCCCTCTGGCTTGGAAGGTGGATGCCATATCTTTCTTTGGAAGGGATGTTCTCTACTCCTTCCCTCCCTTTCCTTCCCTGATTCTGAGGGTATTGCTCAAGATCAAGCAAGACTTGCCCAAAATCTTGCTGGCATCCTTTGGCCCAGACAGCATTGGTTCCCACTTCACTTAGCCAGGGATTTCCTCACCTGGTGGACCTTCTCACACAAGGCAAGGGTTCTGTTAGCTATCCTCACTTGTCCACTCTTCCAACTGATGCTGTGAGTGATAGAGATTTGATCTCTTTTAGGCACCTCTTTTCTGAGGACATGCTTAGGGTTCTGCAGGTGCCTAGGAAATCATACTTCTCCAAATTGAAGAGATTTTCTGTCTGGGGTGTCTCTCATAACCAGTAGCCCTTTTCAGTGGTGAATCCCTCTGGTTCTGTCTTATTTGTGTGAATTGCCCCATGCTGGGCTAGTATATTCTTCAGTTAAAGCTCACCTATCAGCTACTTCTGCTTGTCTGCCTTTGACTCCTCCTGTAGCCTCTACGTTTGAGGTCAAACAATTTCTTAAAGGCGTTCTTCATATTCGGCCTCCCATGAAGCTCATTCAGCCTTCCTGGGACCTCAATTTTGCTTTTGAAAAATTGGCTCAGGCTCCTTTTGAGCCTGCAACTTCAGCTTCCTTGCAAAATTAGAATTGGAAGACTTCTTTTCTTTTGACCCTTACTTCAGCTAAGAGCGTATCTGAACTTCAGGCTCTTATGGTTGTCCCTCCTTTCTTAGTTTTTCGTAGGGGTAGGGTGTCTGTACTATGAGTTATTCTTTAATCAGTCTGTTAATTTGCCCTCCTTTTTTCTATTTTGCAGCCTGCTAGTGACAAGATTCTTCACACCTTGGATTTACATAGACAGCTCAGATATTACTTGAATAAGACTAAGGCCATTCGCAAATTTGAGCAACTATTTCTTTCCCTTCATCTCTGGTCTTTGGCTTTAGCAGTTTCTAAACAAACCATATCCTCCTGGATCTCTAAGGCCATTTCTGTTTGTTATTCTTTTCATGGTAAATGTCTTAAATGTCTTTTACCTCTGTAAAGGCTCATTCTGCCAGAGATGTTGCTTCCTCTGATGTATTTTTCAAAGGACTGGAGACCAAGTTCCTTCCTTGAGACTACTACTTGGAATTCTGTCCATACTTTCACTAAAAATTACAAGTTGGATATTGTTTCAAGCAATAACTTGCTTTGCCAGAGCTGTCCTGCATGGGTTTCTAGAAGGCTCTTTTGTGCCTTCCTCTTCCCAAGTTTCCTCTTGAGCTTTTGTACTCTCCCTTAAGTAAAGAATACTGCAACAGTGATATGGAAGGACATAGTATGGGTGTGTAAAATCTTACCATGACAGTAGCTGTCTTTCTCTTCACTGTTGCAGTATTCACTCCTCCCGTTGCTCTGCCTTATTTCTTTGCCTTCCTGGCCAGGGATTCTTTTTTTTTTTCTTCTCCTTGATGCACATGTTCCTCCTTGAGCTTTTCAGTTCTGAGGTATGCATGCCCATACATCAAATCTTTAGCTCAATGCTAGTATCGACAAAATAAATTCCAAGTCTTGATACTGGGTTAAATTTGGGCATCTTGTATTCTGGTGCTTCCCAATGCCAAACTGCATATGAGGAAGCTACAATGGTATCTCAAAATGTATGGACACAGCACTGCCAGGATTTGGACACTGTCATTCAAATAATACCTTGCCTTCAAAAGAATTTTTGTGGTGGGCTCAGGAATGTCACCTAAACAAGGGACTCTCTGTGACCCGCCAGGCGAGTCAGATTTTAACGACAGATGCCTCGGACATTGCTTGGGAGCTCATCTAAATGGAAAGTGGATACAAGACAAGTGGCCTGCCAGACTACAGCATCTACATATCAACATGAAGGAGATGTTAGCAGTCCAGTTTGCATTAATGGCTTTCAAGGAGTTACTTCATCCAGGGCAGGTGTTGATTCTAACAGACAATACAACTCTCATGTGGTACATCAACCAGCAAGGGGGAACTCATTCTGCTCCTCTATGCAGGCAAGCAATGATTTTATGGGAGACTGCTAACTGCAACTAACTCTTCAGGCAAGGTTTCTGCCGGAGCACAGAACTCCTTAGCAGATGTGTTAGCAGACAAATCATGGATCCCCACAGTGGAAACTGGATCTTCATGTATTTCAGAAATTGAGTGCCATGGGGAACTCCAGACATAGATCTGTTCGCTTCTCCACTAAACCACGAGCTGCCAAAGCTTTGCACAAAGGGGTTTCATCACACAGCTTGGAAAGTGGATGCTCTGTCTTTCAGTTGGAAAACCTTCATGTGTATGCCTTTCCACCTCTGCCTCTTCTTCCAAAGGTACTGTAAAGGTCAGACAAGACAGGCCAAGGATGATTTTGATAGCTCCAGATTGGCCTCGCAACACTGGTACCCACTACTAGAGTCTGGTAAAGAAGCCTCCATGGCCTTTACCTTTGATTCCACATCTGTTATCTCAGAGGACGGTCATCTGCTCAATGTCAAGCTTCACTCTCTTCATCTAACAGCCTGGCATATTCTGTGTTGAAACACAGCAGGTCTCAACTTCCTCAACAAGTTTTAAATGTGATTATGGAAGCTAGAGACCTAGTACAAGGAAAGTGTAGGAAAAATGGAAGAGATTTTTATTTTGGAGTACAGCAAAGAATTTGGAGATTTCTGAGCCTAATTTGAGTGTGGCTCTTCAATATCTTACTGAGTTATTGGACAAGGTTTGTCCTTCTCTTCCATTAAGATTCATGCTGCAGCAATTTCAGCTCACTATGATTGTGACCCACCATTGTTTCTGCATCCTTTGTTCAAGCAGTTTATTAGAGGGGCAAAGAATATAAGACCCCGTAGAGCTCCTACTCCTGCTTGGGATCTCAATTTTGTGTTGGAAAACTTACTCTACAACCTTTTGAGCCTGCTACTGCTGAATTGAAATACTTGTCATGGAAGACTGCTTTTCTGTTGGCTATTACTTCTGCAAGAAGGGTGTCTGAGTTGCAGGCCCTTATGGCAGTAGAGCCCTTTTGATTTTCCATAAGGATAGGGTATCTTTTCTAATCCTTCCTTTATGCCTAAGGTGGTTTCTAGTGTGGCTTTAAACCAAACTATTCATTTGCCTACTTTTGCAGACCCAAAATAAAGGGGAAAAGATTTTGCACACTTTAGATGTACACAGGCAATGCTATTATTAAGCAGGACTAAGGATTTTAGGCAGTCTCAGCAGTTGTTTGTTTCTTTGCTTTGAGTAGGGCAAGCCTGTGGAAATCATACTTCTCCAAATTGAAGAGATTTTCTGTCTGGGGTGTCTCTCATAACCAGTAGCCCTTTCAGTGGTGAATCCTCTGGTTCTGTCTTATTTGTGTGAATTGTCCCATGCTGGGCTAGTATATTCTTCAGTTAAAGCTCACCTATCAGCTACTTCTGCTTGTCTGCCTTTGACTCCTCCTGTAGCCTCAACGTTTGAGGTCAAACAATTTCTTAAAGGCGTTCTTCATATTCGGCCTCCCATGAAGCTCATTCAGCCTTCCTGGGACCTCAATTTTGCTTTTGAAAAATTGGCTCAGGCTCCTTTTGAGCCTGCAACTTCAGCTTCCTTGCAAAATTAGAATTGGAAGACTTCTTTTCTTTTGACCCTTACTTCAGCTAAGAGCGTATCTGAACTTCAGGCTCTTATGGTTGTCCCTCCTTTCTTAGTTTTTCGTAGGGGTAGGGTGTCTGTACTATGAGTTATTCTTTAATCAGTCTGTTAATTTGCCCTCCTTTTTTCTATTTTCGCAGCCTGCTAGTGACAAGATTCTTCACACCTTGGATTTACATAGACAGCTCAGATATTACTTGAATAAGACTAAGGCCATTCGCAAATTTGAGCAACTATTTCTTTCCCTTCATCTCTGGTCTTTGGCTTTAGCAGTTTCTAAACAAACCATATCCTCCTGGATCTCTAAGGCCATTTCTGTTTGTTATTCTTTTCATGGTAAATGTCTTAAATGTCTTTTTACCTCTGTAAAGGCTCATTCTGCCAGAGATGTTGCTTCCTCTGATGTATTTTTCAAAGGACTGGAGACCAAGTTCCTTCCTTGAGACTACTACTTGGAATTCTGTCCATACTTTCACTAAAAATTACAAGTTGGATATTGTTTCAAGCGCAATAACTTGCTTTGCCAGAGCTGTCCTGCATGGGTTTCTAGAAGGCTCTTTTGTGCCTTCCTCTTCCCAAGTTTCCTCTTGAGCTTTTGTACTCTCCCTTAAGTAAAGAATACTGCAACAGTGATATGGAAGGACATAGTATGGGTGTGTAAAATCTTACCATGACAGTAGCTGTCTTTCTCTTCACTGTTGCAGTATTCACTCCCTCCCGTTTGCTCTGCCTTATTTCTTTTGCCTTCCTGGCCAGGGATTCTTTTTTTTTTTTTTTCTTCTCCTTGATGCACATGTTCCTCCTTGAGCTTTTCAGTTCTGAGGTATGCATGCCCATACATCAAATCTTTATGCCGTGCACACATTGCATACATATAACGTACAACATCTATAAATTCCAATGGTTTTGGTATACTGGCTGGACATTGCACTATTTTTGGCAGGAGATCCGTTATGTAAAGAATACTGCAACAGTGAAGAGAATTAAACAACTGTACTTTTGCTGCTTAGAAAGACTTGAAAATGGCGCCAATAGATGCCCTTATAACCTGACGTCCAGACTTCGGTTTTCAGGTGTCTGTCAGCTAGGGAGGATGCAAAGATTCTGGAAATCAGGGCAGTCATAGGCTTCTGCATGGCAGTAAGACCCAAGAATCAGTACTGCAAGACTGATTTACTTGAACAGCTACAATTATGGTAAGAGTGACACAATTGTACTTTTTTCCTGTGGGGTTGTGTGGTTCCGTCTGTGGTCAAGTTAGTGTGGTAGTTGACAATATGTCTAAGAGCTTAAATGTTGTGGTTCTCCAATCCTTAATCTTCCTCACAAAATAGTCATCTACCACCCTCCAACACCACCTCTGCTACCCAGCAACTGTCCCAGTTAGTCAGAGAATCCAGTGGTAGACTCGATTGTGATTTCAGTTGCAGTTGGGAATCTTCCAGAGTCTTGGTTTGAGGCTGTTCACTTTCCCAAACAAGGAGTAGTGTGTTGGACAGAATTGGGAGGTGGGTGTTCTCCTCAACCTTCACTTTGAGGGCAGTGATCTGCCTTATGCATATGGAGAGATTCCAGAGGGACTTAACTCGATGAAAGAACCTGGAGGAGCTACCAAAACTGGACTCTCAAGGCAAAACTTTAGTGCCAGCTCTCAACTTCCAGATCAGTTGCTACCCAGTCACTTAGTTGTACCCATAGTATAGTGGATGGTTCTGAGAGGTTGGTGGGTGCATTTCTGTTTGCCAACATGCCTGCCTTTCTCTCTGAGTTTGCTGATAACTCTAAAGCACAGTCTGACTGCCCTTTTTTTGATGGGTCCTTGATGTTCTTCATGTTTCACTGTTGCAGTCATTACATTTGGGGGAAATCTGCTGGCTGTTTGCCCTCAGTCGGCCTGAATAACAAAGTCTTGGGTTCTGCATCGGTTGCTGTCTCCTCTTTCATGATGTCAGGTCGTTGTGGGTATAAAACATGCAGCCGACAACATTTTTAGTCTTTCTTGCCGCACGGTGCCCGAAGCAGAAGCAGTTCGCAAGTGCCAGTCGGCCGACTCCTGAAATTTTCGCATTAGAGTTTCAGAACCAAAGTCTTCAAACTAAAGCTAAGTACCCTGTTGGGGAAACTTTTTCTTGCTCCTTACCAATGTCAGTTTGTGTCTTTCGGCTTTTCCCGGTTAGGGGTCGCCACAGCGGAACTCCGGTCCGCTAATAATTGGCAGTTGATTTTTACGTACCAGCTTGCCAGGCCTGGCGCACAACCTTCAACGAAGGTACGCCCATTCACGCATGTCTCCACGCAGAAGACGCTCTAGCTGAGAATCGAACCGAACAGCGTCTTGCTGTGAGGTGACAACGCTACCGCAGCACCACCACCGCAGTCCTTACCGATGTCAGTAAAAGTTAATAATTGCATTACTTGTGGGAAGCAAATACCTCATAAGGATTTTCATTTGTACTGTATTCCTTGCCTACGCCCAGATCACAACGTGCCTTGCTGTTGGGTTTGTGCTAGATTTAACCAACGCACTATTAAGCGTCGGTATATTTTTGCTTCAAGATTTAATTATCCTGAAATGTCTGTTAGCAATCTGACTACTGGAGTTCACAAAAAACACAAAGAAAAAGACAGAGACAGACCATCGAGGTCCAAAACCAAAGATGAAGCTTCTCCTAAGCCAGTCGCCGGTACTCAGTGAGGCGCTTTCACAGCCCCTGATACCCGCTACTTTTGAGTCGCAGGCCTCTACTGATGCCGCGAGATTCTCAGAGTATTGAACCCACGAATGTCTCTCCCTTGGATGGATCCGGAGCCGCTGAGCAGGCACCGGCTTCTGAGGGTGTTTTCAGGCCTTAACATTTTTATATTAAACCGACGCCAGCCTCAAAAACAAGGTCAAAAACATCTGTGTCAGAAAAAACGATGCATGAGCCACGTGCTCAGGCCCCTATGCCTAAAAAACAGATTATCAAAATGGCTGAGGATTTAATTGCCTTAATCAGGGGTTCCCAAACCCCCCCCCCCCCCCCCCACTAAGAGGCCTAGGCAAAGCACTGATTATGAATCTTCAGATCAGGTTTCCATTTCTTCTGATTCCTCTTCTGATCAGGCATTTTCTATTCCACCCTATGAGGATTCTGATGCAGAGGAATCCATCCCATCTGCATCTCCTCCTGAGGAATTACTCTTTTTGGAGAGACTTTGCATACTTTAAGGGAAATTTTTCACTGGGAGAGTCAGGACTTCTCTGAATCAAAAAAGAGGCTTTGGGATTTCCTTCTTCCTCAGCATAGGCCTTTGGCGCAATACCTCCTGTATTAGACATCGTTGATGATGTGTTTTTGGAATCAAGCATGGCTCCTGATTCCCTGCCTCTGGCTCCTAGTAAGCCAGACCGATATTACCGGGTTCCTGACTCCACAACTTTCTATTAAAAAATCCTGCTGCTGATCCTGAGACAATTTCACAGGGTCCCAAGGGTGTAAATGCCACTACAGCCAAAAATCCTACCCCCTCGGACAAAGATTCCAGGGCACTGGATAGATGGGGAAAGAAGGTTTATACGTCTGCAACCTTGGCAATCAGGGCCTTAAACTGCCAGTTTTATATGCTTAAATATCAACAGCATGTTATGGGCTTACTGAAACAGAAAATTATGTTGATTTCTGATTGTGTGGAAAATAGAGTTACAGGAATTATTGCATTCAGCAGAACAGGTTGGAAAGCATACTTTGCAATGTGGTTTTGATTCCTTGGAGGCCTCTTGTAGGGCCGCTGTTACTGGATCTGTGATTAGAAAACATGCCTGGCTCAAGGAGCAAAATCTGTCTGATCATGTTAAAGCTAAATTGTTGGATGCCCCTTTGCAGCGTGATACTCTGGTAATAAGGCAGAAGAGGTTTTAAAGAAAATGGAAGACAAAGCTAAGTCTATGCAAACTGTAAAAGATTTCTTGCAAGTGCAGCCACTCAGGTTCAGTAGACACTGGCCTACAAAAAAATGATCCTTTCCTGTATCCAACAGTGCCACTCAAGGCAAATCCAGGCGCACAAAAGGCTCCAGATACCAATCACATGGTTCTTACAGGTCAAAGCAATGGGGTGCCTCCACCTCCAAAACTGGAAGAAACAAAGCACAACCCTACAGTAAGCAGTCTCAATGACTTTCCTCTACCATCACCAAGCACTTATCTTTTGGCAGCCCCCTTGGGGGGAAACTAGCACTTCATGCTCAAAACTGGCAGTTAATTACCCAGGACAAGTGGGTATTAAACATAGTATCCCAGGGGTACAGATTACATTTCCATCCTTTGCCAATTCCAAATGGATGGCCAGATCTGCCACAAAACCAGTGGGCAGAGGCCCAGAAACAAATCAATGTCCCTCATAGATATGGGGGCTATTCAACCGGTACCAGAACAGGAAAAAGGACAAGGTTTTTATTCAAGACTTTTCCTGGTACCCAGAAAAGACTATTCATGGCGTTGAATACTGGACTTATCAATTTTGAACACGTTCCTGGACATTCCAAAATTCAAAATGCTGACTTTACAACAGCTACTGCCTATGCTAGGCAGGAATGCTTGGTTAGTAACTCTAGACTTAAAAGAAGCATACCTCCATATCCCATTAAAGGAATCATGCAGAAGATACCTCTGCTTCGAAGCAGGTTTTTTGCATTACCAATTTTCTGCACTGCTCTTTGGCTTATCTACGGCACCCAGGGTCTTTACAAAGTGCCTGGCACCAGTAATTGCATTCTGCAGACAAACATTCAAATTTATCCTTATCTGGACGACTGTCTCATTTAAGCAGAGGACAAGGACACTCTTCTTCAACATCTGGCATTTGTAAAAAGGCTTCTAGCATGCCTAGGGTACACCATAAACGAAAATAAATCACAACTGGTACCCTCTCAAATAATTACATTCCTGGGTGCAAGCTTGAATACAACTGCCCAGATGGCTTACCTCACACCAGACAAACAAAGGCAACTGACAGCATACTTCAAACAAATGGCAACAAAAACCCAGTTATCTGCAAGACAAATTCTGCAGGCTTTGGGGTTCATGGCATCCTGCATTCTACTAATTCCATATGCAAGACTGCATATGAGGAAACTTCAGTAGTACCTAAAAGGTTTATGGAGTCAACATTTTCACAGCCTGGAAACAATGATTCTTCTCATTCCCTGCCTATAACAGGAGTTTCTTTGGTGGGCAGAGACTTGTCACCAAAACAAGGGACTGTCATTCACTCTACTCCCTGCCATCCTAACACTAACTACAGACGTATCAGGTTATGCTTGGGGAGCCCACCTGACAGGGAGACGCATTCAGGGCAAATGGAGCCCAGAGCAATTGCATCTCCATGCCAACCAGAAAGAGATGCTAGCTGTTTAGAATGCTCTGACAGCCTTCAAGGACTTAGTTCATCCAGGACAACTACTGATAAAGACAGACAACACCACAGTTATAAACAAGCAGGGGGGTACACATTCCTACCCCCTTTGCAGACTAGCCATGCCTTGTGGAACACAGCCTTGACTTAACCAAATCCATCTTCAAGTTCAGTTCCTGCCAGGAAAACAAAATACTCTGGCAGATGACCTAAGCAGACATTTTATGGATCCACATGAGTGGAAACTGGATCTACAAATCTTCAGCATGGTAACACAGAAATGGGGGAGCCCAGACATAGATCTATTTGCCTCTCCCCAAAATTATCACCTGGACAAATTCTGCACAAGGACTTATCACAGACAAGCATGGAAAGTGGATGCTCTATCCTTCAGTTGGAAAAACCTGTCAGTCTATGCCTTTCGACAGGAAAAAACAAAAATTATCCTAATTGCCCCAGACTGGCCTCACCAGCACTGGTACCCAATTCTAAGGAATATGTTTCAACTTCCGCCTTGGTACTTGCCTCAAATACCTCATCTACTGTCACAGCAGAACAATCAAATTCTGCACACTCTGCTCCAAACTCTGAACCTTGCAGCATGGCTGATCATTTAATTACTTAAACAACACCTCTCAGTAAATCTGTGATGGATGTTATTTTGGAAGCCAGAAGGCCTAGTACTAGAAAATCTTATGCTGAGAAATGAAAGAGATTTTGTGCTTGCAACCAAGCACAAGGAACAGACACAGCAAAACCAAATATCCATCAGATTTTGCAATACTGGACTGAGATGCTTGACAAGGGCCTATCTTTTTCTTCAATAAAAATCCATGCCATCTCTACTCATTACAACACTGAGCCCTCCCATCTTTTCTCATCCTCTTCTAAAACAGTATCTTAGAGGAGCCAAAAATTTAAGCCCTCCCAGAAGACCACCAACTCCTGCATGGGACCTCAATTTTGTGCTGGAAAAACTCACCCTACCTCCTTTTGAACCAGCAGCTACTGCTGATATAAAATTTTATCTTGGAAAACAGCTTTCCTTTTGGAAATCACTTCAGCAAGAAGGGTTTCAGGACTACAGGCCCTCATGGCTGTGGAGCCTATTATTACTTTTTACCCAGACAGAGTGTCCCTCAGGACCAATCCTTCCTTTATGCCTAAGGTGATATCCAGTGTGGCTGTTAACCAAACTATTCACCTGCCAACATTCTACCCAGATCCGCAGAACAAGGGGGAGCAGATTCCGCATTCATTGAACGTACACAGACAACTAAGATTCTACTTAAACAGGACCAAATCTCTAAGAAAGTCTGAGCAACTACTGGTGGCATTTGCTTCAGGATCAGAGGGGAAGGCTATATCAAAGCAGACTATTTCTAAGTGGATAAGCCACTGCATTCGTTTCTGCTACTTGCACCATGGTAAACCTGTGCCCAAGGGAATCTGGTCACACTCCACCAGGGCTGCCTCTACCTCAGCAGCCATTCTCAGAGGAGTTCCAACCAAAGACATTCTAGAAACTGCTACTTGGAGCTCTGTTCATACCTTCACAAAGCATTATCATTTGCCTCTCTTCTCCAAATCCAGGGCAGGCTTTGCCACTGCAGTTCTGCAGGACCTTATAGCCGCTCCTAATACTATTTAGTCCATCCTCCCATCCATAGCTTTGGGACTCTACCCAAATGTAATGACTGCAACAGTGAAACACGAAGAACATAGTACAGTTGCGTACACTTACCATAAATGTAGCTGTTCGAGTGTATTCACTGTTGCAGTCCAGGTTACCCACCTGCCAGCCCCCTTTTCTATAACTTCTCTTTCCTTCACTATAATCTAAAGCCTTTGTGGTGTATTTGCTTTTAGATGAAGGTAAAGTTTATGTTCCTAAAGTGCATTTACATATATTGCTGTTTATTTTATATATATATATAAATTTATATATATATATATATATATATATATATATATATATATATAATTTGCTCCCCATTTGGGGGGCACCTGACATAAAACTGAAACTAAAAAAATGGCTGCATGTTTTATACCCCTGATGACCTGACGTCATGGAAGAGGAGACAGCAACCGATGCAGGACCCAAGACTTTGTTATTCAGGCCGACGGAGGGCAACCTGCCAGCAGATTACCCCCAAATGTAATGACTGCAACAGTGAATATACTCTAACATCTACATTTATGGTAAGTGTACACAACTGTACTTTCTTCATTGAGTATGTGAAAGCTGAATCAGAGAAGCAGGAGGGAGTGGGCGACATCCTGTCAGTGTTGGGATTAAGTTCCAGGCTCATCAGCCTCAATTTACTAGGATAGATTGCAGCCTATAACACGTTTCAGGAGTTCCCAACATGATTTTCGAGGTTCTGTCAGAAGGTGCAGAAGTAGTGGCAGTTTCCAAAATGGGTGTGCATCCACAAGAAGAGGATCTCAGCAGAACAGTCATGGCTTAGATCATTTTCGAATCTCTGAGGGCTTGCCCAGCTGTGCATATCTGTAGGCATTTGGGGGGGGGGGGTCAAGTGTCCCTCTGTCAGTATGGGCGACCATCACACATAACAGATGGATAATACACAATATATCCACAGGCTGTTATGTTTCCTTTTCGTCCCCTTCCCAGTCCACAGATCCTTCTTCTGTAAGTCCCACCCTGCCAAAATGCTACAGCCAAATGTCAGGTGCAAGACTTGTTTCTTAAAGAGCCATTCAGAATGTCCTGCCAGAGCAGAAGGGCATGGCCTTTACTTATGGTTTTTTTTAGTGCCTAAAAAGAGTTAGAACCTCTGGTCCATTCTCTCTTCAAGCAGACTAAGTCGAAAAATTGTGAAGTTGCTCCTTGGAATGGTCATGGTGCAGTTCATCCATCCTTGTCCACCCCTAAGAGGACTGGATGTGTTTTATAGACTTCCAGGATGAATACCCACACAGAAAATTGCTTAGGAGTCCAGAAAGTTCATTTGCTTCCACATAGCCAATCATCTTCAGTTCAGAACATTGCCCTTCAGTCTCACAACAGTAACTGCGTGTTCATCAATTCATGGTCTTCCTTTGCATGGATGACTGGCTGCTTAACATTGCAGTGTCTGACTGTATCCAGCGATTTGCTATTTAGTGGGTTTCATTTTTGGGGCATAATGACAGGCCTATCAAAATTGCAGATTATGATCGCTTGCAAAGTAGCATTCTTGGACTGAACACCCTTGACCTGATGTGCTGATTTTTCCATGTAAAAGCCTTCTTTTCCAGTCTGCAATTCATAGTATAATCAGCAACAACAGTGTCTCTGCCTCTCTTCCTTCAAGCACAAGATCTGATGTTTCCACAATTTTCTTTGCTTCCCCCACAACCATGTTCATGAAACTGTTTCCATGCTGTTGATGCAGTGGATCATAGGAGGTTACTAAGCTAATGGCCCTAGGGTCCTTACAAGCCTAGCCAAGTACAACCCCCTGTTCCAAAAAATATCAAGTTATTAAGTGGAACTAAGTCAGTAACTACTGCCCCTGTCCAAGAGGGACACAGGTGAAACTCCTGGGGTGAATTTGTGGTTTCCCATCTCACTGTTTAGACCTTTTAGATGTTGTTGTAAAGATTTTGAAAAAAAGAATGCAAGGACTATGTTTGATGGGCACCTGTGTCGCACCAGTCTCTGAGAAGCTTCTTGCAGACTCCTTTCCTAAGTGCCGCAGCCACTGTGGAAGTTTCTGCTCTTGGGGAAGGGGCATTATGCAAAGCAAACAGTCCATGGCACTTGGACTACCAAAGAGGCTTTTTTTTTTTTTTCACACATCAGCATTGTCTGTATGAGGGCCACCTTTTTCATCTTGCAGGCATTCCAGGGCTCCCAACCTTCCAATGTGACTGCCATCCACTTTGACAACATAGCAGTGGATTGGTAAGTAAACAAGCAGTGGATCCCACTCCTTATCTCCTTTGACAATGGGCCTTGAGAGTTTGGGATTGAACTTTTGCCTATGACCACTGTGCCATTGCCACCCTTATCCTGATGGCTCTGTCCTACAAATGACAGAGTTGAAACTCCCACCAGATGCAGAAGTTATGTGCTTGCCATAATGATAAATGTGGTTTCATGCCCGTCACTGAACCTGCTCTCTTGCCATGTGCCTTTGATCCACTGGATTGAGAAGAAACTTGTGGGTTTTCCTTTGGCTGTTTTAGGGTTATTCTCGCTAGCAGGCTTTTGAGATCTGGAGAAAAGGACCTTCAGTACCTGGGATTATGGGTAATAGGGAAAGACTTTCAATAGCCTGGGAAAGTTTTATGGGCCAAACTAAGCAAGTATTTGCTGGTTTTAGTCCTACAGATTGAAATGAAGCTACCAGTACATAAATATCAATGTAAGAGTGTTCAATCTCGCCGTTTGTTCTTACACACGGGTTCGGAGCCGATCCTCGGCTCCGTGTCGGCCGAATTGCAAAGCTCTGAATCTCAGAGAAGCTCGAGACCAGCCCATATCACACAATCCTCCCTGCCATTACTCAGATCTAGTTTGCCACTGCAACAGATCGGATCGAGGAGAGCTCGGACCAGATAGAAACTTGAGTTTTTGTTGATTTCTTCAGATAAGAATTCAAATTTTTTCTTGTTGATACTTCTTTGTAGTTACTAGTTACTGTAGAAGTGCTGTGTGTGTGTGATATATATATATATATATATATATATATATATATATATATATATATATATATATATATATATATATATACCCATTTTTCTTATTCAGGCACCTTTGTGGCCTAACCTTTTTCTTCTTGGGTGTGGTATTTTTTGTGAGAGTTTTATATTATAACTGTTTAGTATACATATATTGCTAGGATAGTAATTATTTTTTACCTATTATTGTAGTGATCTTCATTGTTACTGTGCAATGTCAGAAAAAGCCAAATCTGGTTTTAAAAGATGTCAGTGTGGGCAGAAAATGTCCATTACTGACAATCATGCTTCCTGTGTCTACTGTCTAGGCCCTCTCCATCTCCAAGAGGATTGCGCTATTTGTCATTCCTTTAGTAGGAGGGTCATGACAGATAGACGCAGGACGCTTATTGACAGAGGATTGTTGAAGCCGGCCTTTCAAGAGGCTTTGGACAAGTCTGATCAGGCTTCTAAATCCTCAAAGGGGTCAAAGATGTCGGAGCCCATGTCACCGGCTCCGAGTTCATCTTCTCGGGTTCGTTCGCCAGTTCCACAGATCTCGGGGCCGAGCATCGAACATTTATCTTTTACTGAGCCCCAGATCTTGGAACCGGTGTCGGAACTGCCACCACCATCCATTCTTCGGTCGGTGCCATCTTCGGCTCCTTCGACCCATTCTTCCAGACCGTTGTCTGACACAGATGTGGATCGTGTCGTGCAGAAACTCATGGAGAACACGGCCCTTTTCAAGTTAATTGCAGTTTCCTCCCAGTTGGTGTCGAAACTAGAAGGCCTCCCCATATCTCCAACGGGTCCTCCTTTGAGACCCATCCAGATCTCGGAGCCGGGAGAAGAGGACCTGATGATAGTGGAGCTCTCGGTGCCGAAGCCGTCCATTGCACGATCGACACCTTTGACTTCAACTCCTTCGGAACCGTTAGGAGAGTCGCAGAGCCGGTCTTTGCTCGGTTCCGGGACCGAGAGTCGTACCGACCTCTCGGTGTCAACTCTCCCTCTCGGGGCCTCGGCACAAACTGGTTCGGCTCCATCCTCGGGGTCGGAGCCCACAGCACCTGGTTCTGGGATGCTTCCGTGTTCTTCGGAACCGGGGGAGCTCTTAGCCAGGGGTTCGGGGGCCTTTGACCTTATGAGGAAGGTATTGTCTGCACAGACAACCACATCATCAGGG
Source organism: Protopterus annectens (assembly GCF_019279795.1). Lineage (NCBI taxonomy): Eukaryota > Metazoa > Chordata > Ceratodontiformes > Protopteridae > Protopterus > Protopterus annectens. The sequence continues at coordinate 864,311,667 of NC_056735.1, forward strand.
GAATCTTCTCCTTCCCCAAAAGGGCCACTTTCTGTTTCTGCCCCCACGATCCATCCCAAGCGTCGAGCCCAATTGCCTCAGCCACCCACAGAGGGTTCCCCCTGTTCCTTGGAGGCCTCACCAGAAGCCCCCTCTGATGAGGTCCCAAGGAAACGGTTGTGCAAGAGGAGGCACATAGATTCCCCACAGGAATCTCTAACGTCTGACACCGACTTGGATGAGGCAGCGGGGTCCCCCAAATCACCCTCGGAGGATGTCATTTGCAGACATCCTGGAGATCTTGAAACAGAGGGGTGATTGGCAGTCCCTAGCCCCCTCTGAGGACGAGTTGGTGCTGCTGAAGGCTTTTGGGGCTCAACCTTCTACCTCCTGGGTGGCCCTTCGATGAATTAATGGATTTTATTGCTCGAAGGGCGTGGGAGACACCTGACACAGTGGAGCCAGTACCTAGGAAACCAAATAAGTTCATCACTGCCCCCCCAAGATAAATCTTATCTCACCAAGGGAGTCCCTGTCGATGCTATGGTGGTGGCGGCAGCCACGAAAAAGGAGATGTCTGAGTCTTTCTCATCTGTTCATCCTCCTAATAAGGATTCTAGGACTATGGACAGATATGGGAAGCACATTTTTAGTTCAGCGACTTTTTCCATGTGTTCGCTAAACTACCTGACCCATTTCACACGATTGCAGAGGGATCTCATCAAGGAGCTGACAGATACCCTCCAGGGTAACACAGATGCTTCTGTTTCAGATAAGGTAACAGCACAACTTAACACCCTCACATCCATAGTAAACTCATCCATGAGGCTCATCTCGTATGCAGCCGAGGGATCGAGTAGAGTTGCAGCTTCAGCGATTGCTCTTCGAAGACAATCATGGATGCGGCTGTGCTCCTTTGCGGAAGCCTTTAAGTCTTCCTTTGCTAATGCCCCTTTTGATGGTGCTACACTTTTCGGGCCCAAGGTTAAGGAGACTCTCACTCGGTGCGAGCCAGAGGGAAAGACCCTGTCTGCTGTCGGGGTCCGTTTTTCCGCTCCTACTAGACCGTACCCCAAAGGGCAACGAGGTGGAAAAATGTGGTTCCGTAAGAATCCGGGATCTGTCCAGACCACACAGAGTGATACCCCCTCCAGAGGCAGAGGAGGGGGTAGAAATGGAAGACGCCGCCCCGGTGGCAGAGGGGGGTCCGCATAACCAAGGCAACAGGGATTCCGTCCCTGAGAAGCCTTTCCAGCACTCCTGAACGGAGGCCCGGCTGTCCTGCTCTGGAGGCAGTTGGGGGTCGCTTAGCTTTATACCCACTGGCCTGGCTAAACATTACTTCAGATTCCTGGGTAAAAAGCATTATAACCAGAGGATACAAAATCCCCTTCTTTTCAACACCACCCCTACAAAGAAAATTTCCAGACGTGCCACCCCGTCTGCGAAAACTAGCAGCTGTAGAAATTTCAAAGCTGCTCGAAAACAGAGTCATCCAACCAGTCCCGGCGGACCAAAGAGGATTCGGAACTTACTCAAGGTTCTTTTTAGTTCCAAAAAAGACAGGGGACTGGAGACCGATCTTAGATCTCAGCCATCTCAACAACTTCGTGAAGAAGGAAAAGTTCCGGATGGTCACGCTTCAGTCGATCCTTCCATTCTTACAGAAGTACGATTGGATGTGCTGTATAGATCTCAAAGACGTGTACTACCACATCAAAATGGCCAGACCGTCCAGAGATCACCTGCGCTTCCGGCTGGGGGCCAGTCACTTTCAGTTTCGAGCGCTGCCCTTTGGACTCACCTCAGCCCCCACTTGAGACGACAAGGATTCCAGGTGTTTCCCTCTATGGATGACTGGCTCCTCACCGCCACCACCGAGCGTCGACTATTGCAAGCCAGAGACCACACAATCCGCCTTTGTTCCCACTTAGGGATATCCATAAACTTTGAAAAGTCTTGTTTATCGCCCTCACAGTGTATTTCCTTCATCGGAGCAGATCTAAATACACGATTGACACTACTAAAACTCCCCCCAGTAAGAGCTTCAACGCTCAAACAGCAGGTCCTACTTCTCCTAGTCAGCAAGAAAGCCCAGGCCAAACTGGTGTTAAAAGTGTTGGGACTGATGTCAGCCGCATTAATTGCAGTCCCTATGGGAAGGTTACACATGAGGATTCTTCAATGGCTACTTTTTGTGCAGTGGTCGTTCCAACACCTACCCCTAACACACGAGATCAGGATAACAGAATCTTGCAGACGGGACCTCTCATGGTGGGTGTGCGACCAGAACCTCACTGTGGGTCGTCCGTTCATTCTACCCATCCCAACAGCTACAATAACCACGGACGCTTCCCTGATAGGGTGGGGGGGCCTTTTTCAGGGAAGAACAGTCCAAGGAGAATGGTCCACCATGGAGTACACTCTACATATAAATGTTCTGGAGTTGAGGTCGGTGTTCCTAGCGTTGCAACACTTCCAACCCCTCTTACCTCTAGGGACAGTAGCAGTTCAGACAGACAACATGTCTGTAGTCTGGTACATAAACAAGCAAGTGGGAACCAGGTCTTACCTGTTATTCAGAGAGGCCATGAGAATTTGGCAATGGGCAGAGTCCACGGGTTGCTTTCTGATAGCAACGCACATCCCGGGGTCATCCAACGTCATTGCGGACAGGTTGAGCAGAGCCATCCTGTTGCCTCACGAGTGGTCCCTGAATTCACAGACGGTGGAAAAGATCTTCCGCAAGTGGGGCCAGCCTTGCTGCGATCTGTTTGCTTCCCCATTGAATGCAAAATGCAGAAGCTACTTTGCCCTTCTACCCCCTCCGGGGGATGTCCCCAGGAACTCACTGATACACGATTGGCCCCTGGGTCTCCTATATGCATTCCCACCGACTCCATTGATTCCCAGATTTCTACAGAAAGCCAGGAGCCTGAAAAGGACTATAATACTCATAGCCCCATTCTGGCCTCGTCAAATATGGTTTCCCCTTTCTTCGAGCTCATCAAATAGAGGAACCATGGTTTCTGGACCCAGTGCCAGACATGCTGACACACTCGTCGGGAGTTTCTCACCCGTCTCTACAGTCCCTCAAACTAGCAGCTTGGCTGCTCCGCTTCCCTGCCTAGCCAGGTCTCATCTTCTCCCTCCGTCAGTTCAACACATCCTGGTTGCTTCTCATAAAGCCTCTACTACTAAGCTCTATACGAGTAAGTGGAAACGCTTTGTATATTGGGCATCTTGTCAAAACTTAAATCCCTTGGTAGCTCCTTTACATAAAATTTTAGAATTCTTATCCATCCTTTTTCACGAAGGAGCTTCTACTTCCACTCTAAGAGTACAGTTGGCAGCCAGATCAAACTTCCATATTGGTGAAGGAGGTTCTTCCATTATGTCTCACAGGCTTTGCAAAGCCTTTTTGAAAGGAACCTTCCATCTTAGACCGCCTATCAGAAAACCTTTCTTTCCATGGAGCCTGAATTTGCTACTGTCGCAACTCATGTTGCCACCTTTTGAACCTGCTCCGTCATGCCTCCTAAAGTTCTTGTCGTGGAAGACGCTGTTTCTCGTCGCCGTGGCCTCAGCTCGTAGAGTCTCAGAGCTGCAGGCATTATCGGTTAGACCACCTTACCTGATATTCCACCCAGACAGGGTTTCTTTACGTACAAATCCATCTTTCCTTCCAAAAATATGTTCAGTTACGAATATTAACCAGTCTATAGAGCTCCATATCTTCTTCAAAAACCATACTAACAAACTGGAGTATATGTTGCACAAGTTGGATGTCCACAGGCAGCTAAGATTTTATTTAGACAGGACCAAAACTTTCAGAAAAACGGATCAACTCTTCGTCGCGTTTGCAGACAATAAAAAGGGCATGGCAATTACTAAACGTACACGATCTAAATGGCTTGCTTGACTGTATAACATTTGTATACTCTAAATCAAACCAATCCTTACCAAACAAACCTAAGGCCCATTCTACCAGATCCGTTTCTACCTCCTTAGCTCATGCGGCTCGCTTGCCTTTGGACACTATTTGTGCAGCAGCCACGTGGTCTAAACCACATACTTTCATCACTCATTATAGAGTGGACAAGGTCTCCAAGGATAGGACATCATTTGGTTCCACTGTGCTTAGGAACATTCTTCCATGAGTCACTCGGGGTCACGGAGCTAGGGACGCTACCTGTATGTAAGAACAAACTGCGAGATTGAACACTCTTACATAAGGAAGTTATGTCCTTACCATAACGTTCCATGTAGAGTGTTCATCTCGCCTTTGTTCCCACCCCATGTGTTTGGAAGAACTGGTAGGATTAGAGTCTGATCGACGTGTCTTGACCCTTTGCGGAGTATATGGTCCCGTGTGTCATGGGATATATGCTTAGACCATTAGTTATCGCTATGCTGAGAGAGTGTCTCTGAATGGCTGAAGAGAGTGTATGCTTCTAGCACTGCTGGTGTTGGATCCTTTCATCTGGTTTGCTTGCAAACTAGATCTGAGTAATGGCAGGGAGGATTGTGGGATATGGGCTGGTCTCGAGCTTCTCTGAGATTCAGAGCTTTGCAATTCGGCCGACTCGGAGCCGAGGATCGGTTCCGAACCCGTGTGTAAGAACAAAGGCGAGATGAACACTCTACATGGAACGTTATGGTAAGGACATAACTTCTTTTTTTGGACCATACACTAGTAGCCAGGGATCCTGCCTTCCTTACCAGGGTCATCTAAATCCTCACTTCTGCTCAGAGGCATTGCACTGAACTCGAGATGTAGAAGTAAATGGCAGAGGTTTTCCCTGTGGATTAGTTTCTCAAGGACTTCATCCCTTCTCTTCTGAATTTCCAATAGTTTTGGAATAAATATTGGAAATTATTAATGAGCATTGTTACCTCACAGCATGAGGTTCTCCCGTTCGATTCTCGGCTTGGCTTGTGGGTGCCTTCTGTCTGGAGTCTGCATGTCCTCCCCGTGGTTGGGTAGCGTTCAAAGGACATGCGTGCATAAATGGGTGTACCTTCGTTGAAGGTTGGGTGTTGAGCTGGCACCTCGGCGTCTCGTAAAAATCTACTGCCAATCATTAGTGGACCGGAGTTCCGCTGTGGCCCCTTACTGGGAAAAAGCTGAAAGACAAACAACAACAACATTGGAAATTATTAACAGGTAACCAAGTTAGTCTTTTGCTATAGCAAAGGGCATCTGGTGGCAATGTATGACCTTTATAATAACTTTAAAGTCTGTAAGGCCTTTTTTAGAAGTTTGATGAGGACCCTCAGAGAGGTTTTTTTCCCTCCATGGGATCTTGATTTATGCTGGAGAAATTAACATTACCACCTTCTGAACTAGCACCTGGTCAGGTGAAGTTCTTTTCATGTAAAACTCTCCTTATTGATTTCTCTTTCATTTTGGCAGTAAGAGTTTGAGTTACAGGTTGTATCTTCTAAGTGTTGTCTTATGTTTCATAGTGACAGTGTCACTGTGAACTAACCTGTTCTTTATGCCTAAGGTAACCACCGAAATACATTTGTAATGGTCCATAAATTTGCCTGCATTTTTCCACATTATTTGAACCAAGCGGAGTATTTATTGAAGTGTGTGGATGTCCATCAGTTATGTTTTTATTTGGGCACAACTTAAGATGTTAGAAAAGATCAGATTTTTGTTTCCTGTGAGGCAAACATACTGGCTAGGAATGTTTCTTAAGTTTCTCTGCTGCACTGGTTGTCAACATAAGCTATTTTTATTGTCATGAAGATACAATAAAAGATAGGTTTAGTAAACTTAATGGTGAATTCTGCCAGAACATTGGCTACTATCCAGGCATTCCTCAAAAGCATTTCAGGTAATAGTTTTGCAACTGTGGCCTTGGCTTCTTTGCATATTTTCACAAGACACAATAAACTGGATGTGATCTCCAAGTTTAGGTCAGCCGTCTGGTCTACTGTTTTAGACTGTATCCTGAGATGAGGCCTTCCATAAGGCTGACCTGGAGACTCTGTCCTTTCTGTTGAAGGGAACAGGTGGGTCTGCATTGGGAAGACCTAGCTCTTCCTTTTTTGAAATGTCTACAAATAAGACCACTGTCCAATAGGATTATCTTTCTGTTGTCACAAATGTAAGTAGAGGATGACACCACATTTAAACACAAGTAAAAGTACTTCTTCCTCATGATGAGCTGCTTCAAAGTAGTGTTTGCTCTGGTTGCCTGTTGCTTGCAGTGCTTTTGCAGCTTCATTTGTGTTAACATTTCGTTTTCCAGACAACAATGTTACATCAAAACAAGTGTGGTAAAACATTGTTGCAGGGTTTTAGTTGGTAACTTTGCTTGGAAACTGCAGTAGTACTAGTAGCAAGGTTTTTGCTTCAAGTTCTTAAGGGTCCTTGAGATGTCCGGAATCTTGACACCTCACCACCACCAAGTTTTTGTCCATCCTTGTAAGGTTACTGTCTGTGTCTAACAGTAGAATCACCAATCACTGGTATACTTTCATTTGTAGAGGGTTATAGTTGTGGTGAATTACTTCCTGGTGACTTATGCATATGCTACTAAATGTTATAGTGTTGTGGTTTTTCGCAGAGTCCTAGTCTGCTGGATCTTGGAGACTTGCACAAGGATTTTTTTTTTTTTTTTTTTTTTTTTTTTTTTTTTTTTGCAGTCTCAGTATAGTAATGTTCTGGTAAGTTGTTTTGAGTGTCGCAGGCTGTGTTCATATACGAGGGTAATTCCTCTATTTTAGTTGGGTATTTGCATCTTTCACCGATAGTGATGAGGTAAGTAATAGTTTATTGGCTGTGAGCATCAGCCAGTTGCTGCATTGCCTGACTGTACCGGGTGCTATGAGGCTGTTGACTGAGGGGGAGACAAGCCAGCTGAGTTTTCATTCTTGTCCAAGAGTGTAGATATATAGACTGTTTTGTATTTTGATATTTTATGAATAATTTGCACCCTGCTTTACTGATTTCAGGTGTCAAAGCAGAACGCACTGAACTGTTTGACACACATTAGAGTTCAGTAAAACATTTTGTAGAATGATACATTATAATTTGAGCTCTAATCAGTGAAATGTGTGATCACTAAAGTCCAGTTACAGAGTTTTCTCTTCAAACATTGAGATAGTGGCATATCTGGGATTTCTGTTTTCCCAAATATAGTGTGATATCAGTTGGTATACATTACATTTTATTTTTTATTAAGTTTGTACACTGGGGTAGTGCACTTTCCACAGTGGACTGACTTCAGGTACAGCAGCACAGCTGAATAAAATCAACAGTAAAATCAAACCATACAAATTTGTGCACAAAATAAGGTACACAAACGTGATAAGAAGGTATATAATGTGTGACTTGGGCAATGAATGGCTATTATAGATAGCACATTAAGAAATACAAAAGCAAGAACAGGGTAAGCACAATATGTACTAGCAGAAAAAGAATAGACTTTGAACAGTATGTAAATGTTATATACAGCTGAGAGTTTAAGCTGCTCTCTCTCTTCCATTTTAAGCCGAGCAGAGGGTAATGAATAAATATTAGAACTTTTGGAGGTGGATCAAATGGAATATACTAGCAGCAAAGGTATAGGGGGTGTAGGTCTGAGCTGATGCTTATAGAAGTAGCGGCTGTGAGAGAGGAGGCATCTGTGACTGTGAGATCTAGGTGGTCTGCACTAACTTAATTCATGCAATAAATACATTCAATGCATATAATCAGCAGCCTGAAGGCTCAGTTTTCCATTTCCCGTACATATAAGCGTGTGTGTAATTCCTGTATTAATGATAAGGGGGGAGATGGTGGTAGTAGTTACTGTAAAAAAAAAAAAAAAAAAAAAAGTTGGGAATGGGTAACAGTATAATTTGCAGTGAGAAAAGGACTGTCCCACCAAATGTTTAAAATAAGAACTATATTTGAGGGTCTAGAAGGTAAACTTCTTTGCAGACTGCAGATCTGCAACAACTTGGCTGGATGACCAGGAAAGATGGGTTGGGTGTGTGAGAAAAGCCTAGGCAAGGCCAAAGGACTTGTGGCTATGGCATCTTTGACTCACTTAGGTAACAGAAATACAGGAGGTAACTGCAGACTTTGGATCAGATGCAAACAGCAACAGTGAAAGATGGCATTTGAAGTGGGTGGTAAAAGCCGCAGCTGCACATGATATGTAGTTTTGTGGTGTACTTTGGCAAAACATCTGGCACAGTTGTGCCACAGAACAGATTTGGCTCATAGCAAGGTACAAACCCTGCATTGACCTTGCGAAACTGAACCCATTTTAATATTTTTGCTTTAAAAGTATCCTCTGTATACCATCAAAATTATTTTGCTTATGCTAAAGTTTGGCTGATAGCTAGCTGGAGACCCTGCACTGGAATATTGACTCTTCTGTTTTATTGTTAGCATTATCATTAAGAGTTTTTTTCTTTTTAATTTAAGAGAAACATGCTTAATTTGTGTACATTATGTAGACAGTGTGATAATCATAGGCTATTACATTTACAAAGACTTTTTTCGCCTGTGTATAGCTGCTGAAATCTGTAGGATAGCTGAGTTAGAATGGCCATTGATTTTCATTTACAGCATCTGTTGTTTTTATGTTCTTTTAGTAAGTGATGAATGTGTTTCTTGATGCAGATGTGGTTTGCAGTAACTACACGTGGACTAATGGAATGGATGTCTCCGAACAATTAGGTATCACCCCTTCAGCACAGATCAATGGAACAGCAATCAACAGAAATTTGTCATCAATAACAAATGAGAGTTTTTCAAATGGAATTGATTTCTGTAATGGTATGTCAGAACCAAATGTAAGCAGCCCAGAGTCCAAGAATATGAGTGGTGGTTTGCACCACAATGGAAGCCCAAGCAGCTGTGTGACACTTAAGCCACTATGGATGCCGTCATCCTCTGATGGGGATAATTATGATGAGGCCTGGCATTATGGACATTATCACGGTTTTGGAGATACTGCTGAATGTATCCCAGAGCTTAACAGTGTAATCGAACATTCCAGTTCTGTTAAAATAGAACAGAAATATGATAGTGCTGTGTACAATGCAATGCACCTGTTCCATGGTTCTTAAAATTATTGCAGCAGTACTGACCTTAATGTCAGAGTTATTCTTTCAGACCATTTTTTGTTATGTCATTTTAAAGTTACAATGCCAAGCTTTTGTGCATTGTACTGTAATTGAACATTGTTTTTTTTATATCTGAAATACATTTTTTTCTCATCATTTCTAAAATGACAGGATTTTTTTATGCACAGCTAGTTTCCACCTACAACAGGCTCTTCAGAGCGTATAATTTTGTACTGTGTTTTCATAATTTCATAAGTTCACATTCTTTAGAAGAGCAAAAACAAGTAACTTAATACTATGTTATAGTACCGAATGTATAGCTCCATTTGAAGAAAAACTGAAGAAGTTTTTTGAAAGGTTGTTACCGGCATTATTTAATTAAGGAGTATGTTTGTAAAGCTGTAGTTCTTTCCTTTTTGTTTGTTTTCAGGCAGTTGCAATGTGATGTAAATTACTTTTTCAGGAATTTATAACTAAAGAACACAATTTTGCAAGCATGTGTGAACTTATCGACTGATATGTCATCCATGCCTGTCATCTGTCTCTGATTTTGACTCTAATTTTAGCTCTGTCCCTCTTAGCTCCTAGAATTGGTGACTTTTGGAGTAAAGGCGATGAGTAACACTTAATGACAGTAATTAGAGTTATAGATTTCTTTTACTTCTGAAAATATGTATTAATGCATATTCTCTATTTCTGTCAATGTCTCAAGTTAATAGTGCTAATATTTTAAAGTGTCCGCAATTATTTATGGATTTGTTCCTGATTCTTCTGATTTATACAGGATTCATTGAGAACTATGGCATCATATGTCTTTTTACTGGTAACTGTTATCTACTAATTGGTATCTGCCAGTCCCATTAGACAGTTTCTGAGTGGCTTCCAAATGCTACCAGCCATAACTACTTGGTGATGAGTCTGTAAATACAGTTAAAACTGAGCCAGTCCATCAGTTTTTTAAAGCCATCATCTATAGAGACCTTGCTGATCAGAGCTTCACTTACAGGTTCATGGGTAAATCTTTGAAGCAGCAGGGAGTTGCTGAATAGATTTAGTGTACTTGAACCACAAGTATTGAGCATACAAAATGTCATACTCATTTTGTCAGGGTCACTTATGTCGCCCATTGTGACAAATAACAGTACAAGAATTATCAGCAGACACGGCTTTGCCTTACAAATTTCTTTACTTTTTTTTTTTTTTTTTTATCTTTCATTGATGCTTCTTAATAAGGAGCACTCTAGCCTGTTAATCACTGGTAAAAGTGTCGGTGTCGCAACGGGTAGCATAGTTGCCTTTGGGGCAGAAGGCTGTGGGCTCTATTCCTACACCATGATAGGTGGATTGCTGACATTGCAGTGCACCATGATGAGATATTAAACCAAGGTCCCATTTGCTTGAGTTGATGGTAGCTCGTGTGAATGTGAAAGATCCCATGGCACCTGTCAAAAGGAGTAGGTGAAGTTCCCCAGTGCCCTGGCCAGATTTCCCCTAGTAGTATAAAGACCTCCTATGGTCTTCCTTGAAAAGAGGCCACTAGCCTAGTGAGACTAACCTGGTCAGCAAGGGATAAATAAATAAAAATTAGAAAAATTATAATGTTTGAGCAGTGTGTCTATCAGTTTGCACAAGTCAGTAGTCCTATATGAAAAAAAAAGAAGCAACAGAGTTGCCATTGGCCCCACCATCAACAACAGGCTGAGACATGGCAGGAACAGCAGCAGTTCATAAGATAAGAGCCTAGAAGTAGAAGTGCTAGCCACCAACTGTTTGATATAGGAAGTTTTGGAGGTTCCAGCCTCCTTATAGACTTCTTCCTATGCACTCCAAATTGTCCCAGAGAGGTGGTTGGTGAGAGATGTTCATCATGTTACCCTGCTGCAGTCATTACACTTGGGTTATCCTGTCATCAGGCGGTCCCGCAGTCGGCTGGATTTCCAAAGTCTTGGTCCGACGACGGTTGCTGTCACCTCATCCCTGACGTCAGAGTGACAGGGGTACATATATTGCAACAGACGCCATTTTCTTCAGTCTTTCTTGCCGCGCGGTGCCCGAAGCAGAAGCGGTTCGCAAGTGCCGGTCGGCCGACTCCTGGGATTTTCGAATTTCAGACCAAAGTCTTCTATAAAGCTAAGTACCCCATTGGGGAAACTTTTCTTGCCTCAGACCAATGTCAGAAAAAGTTAACAATTGTATTTCTTGCGGGAAGCAAATACCTCATAAGGATTTTCATTCTTATTGCATACCTTACCTAGGCCTTGATCACGACGTCACTTCTTGTCGTTTTTGTGCTAGATTTAATAAACGTACTATTAAAAGACTATTTGATTTCGCACGACACTTTTTTGGCAAAAAATTTAATTATAACATGCCGTCGGAGCTACCGACTACCGGCGTGCACAAAAAGCGCAGGGATAAGGATCGACAGCCCAGGCCTAAGCCCGATTCCGAGGCCTCGGTTGATCCGGTCTCCGGTTATCAGTGAGGCTCTGCAGCCTCTGACTACCACAGTTCTGGAAACCGAGACAGCTACAGATATTTTGAAGGAATGTACTAGGCCGATGCAGCCTTTTACTTCAGGCCCTACTGACGATTTACCTTCCAAGGACGTCGGTGCTTCTGAAACGCCATCAGTTTCTGAAGGCTTTTTCAGACCAACGACTCTTACAGTCAAAACGTTTTCCAAGTCGAAGACTCCTTCCAAACCAAAAAAGGCTTCACTTCAGTCTACTGTTCAAGGCCCTATGCCTAAGAAACAGATGCTCAAGATGGCTGAAGATTTGATTTCTCTTATCAGGGGTTCTCAGCCTCCTCCTGACAAAAGGCCTAGACAAGAGGAAGAATCTGCTTCCTCTGAACAACTGTCTATTTCTTCGGATTCCTCTGAGGACCAAGACTATTCCTTCTCTCCTTATGAAGATTCTGATGCTGAGGACTCTATTCCCTCAGCTTCCCCTCCAGAAGATTACTCTTTTGGGGAAACTTTACACACTATGATGGAACATTTCCACTGGGAAGGTCAGGATTACTCTGATTCCAAGAAAAGGCTCAGAGAGTTTCTTTTACTCCCCCAACGCAGACCTCTAGCCATCCCTCCTGTTTTGGATATTGTGGATGATGTCTATTTAGAATCCAGTTTCAACCCTGACTCTCTGCCTTCTGCCCCGGCCAAGCCTGACAGATACTACAGAGTACCTGATTCCCACAAATTTCTTTACAAAAGCCCAGTAGCTGACCCAGAGACTATCTCTCAGGGTCCCAAGGGGGCTAAGGCTTCCATGGCTAAAAATCCAGTACCTTCTGAAAGGGATTCAAGAGCACTAGACAGATGGGGGGAAAAGGTTTACACCTCAGCCACTTTAGCTATGAGAGCTCTAAACTGTCAATTTCATATGCTTAAGTATCAGCAATTTCTGATCTCTCAGTTAAAACAAAAGATAACCACCCTCCCTCAACAATCTGAATTGAAAGAAGTACAGGATCTGTTGCACGCCACCGAGCAGGTGGGAAAACATACCTTGCAATGTGGGTTTGATTCTTTAGAGGCCTCCTGCAGAGCAGCTGTCACTGGATCAGTTATACGTAGGCATGCCTGGTTAAAGGAACAAAGTCTGCCTGATCATGTTAAAGCAAAACTACTAGATGCTCCCTTACAGCAGGATGTTCTTTTTGGTGTTAAAGCAGAAGTAGTTTTAAAGAAAATGGAAGATAAGGCAAAATCAATGTAGACAGTCAAAGATTTCCTACAAGTACAACCCCCTCGCTTCAGCAGAAACTGGCCAACAAAAAATTGATCCTTTCCAGCCACTGACAGGCCTCAGAGGGGTAAATACAGGCGCCCAAGGGGCAGAGGACAACCATAAGCTCAGTATAAACCTCGCCAATGGGGCACTCCAACCCAGAAGGGAGGAGAAGACGGGTCTCAACCCACCAGAAGGCAAACTCAATGACTTGCACCTCAGCTGGCCAAACAAAACTCTTTTGTCAGCCCCCCCCGGGGGGGAAAACTAGCACTATTTGCAGACAACTGGCACATGGTCACAAAGGACAAATGGGTACTAGACATAATTTTATGAGGATACAGATTCCACTTTCACACCTTGCCAGTAAAAAGAGGAATGCCAGTCCTGCCACAAAATCAAAGGGCAGAGGCTCAAAAACAAATTACAGCTCTCATGGCGATGAGAGCCATTCAAAGGGTACCAACTCAAGGGCAAGGCCAAGGATTTTACTCAAGACTCTTCCTAGTACCCAGAAAAGAAAATGCTTGGAGACCAATTCTGGACCTTTCAATTCTAAACACTTACAAATACACAAATTCAAGATGCTAACACTACAGCAGCTACTTCCCATGTTGGGCAAGGAAGCATGGCTGGTAACGTTGGACCTCAAGGAGGCATACCTGCATGTCCCTATCAGACAAAGTTGCAGAAGATACTTCCATTTCATTGCAGGTTCAACCCATTATCAATTCTCTGCACTGCCCTTTGGCTTATCTACTGCGCCCAGAGTATTCACAAAATGCCTGGCACCAGTAATTGCGTACTGCAGATAGAGGAATTCAAATATATCCATACCCGGACGACTGACTCATCCAAGCAGAAAGAAAAGACATTCTATTACAACATCTGGCTTTTGTGAAGCATCTACTGAATTGTCTGGGGTACACAGTAAACGAAAAGAAGTCAAAACTAGTACCCTCACAAAAAATGACATTCCTGGGTGCCAGCTTGGACACAACGGCCCAGAACGCTTATCTAACACCAGACAAGCAATTACAACTGACTCAATATTTCAAGACAATGGCAACAAAGACCCAATTAACTGCAAGAAAAATTCTGCAGGCTTTGGGCTTCATGGCATCTTGCATTCTGATAGTACCATTTGCAAAACTGCATATGAGGAAATTGCAGTGGTCCCTAAAAAGCGTATGGTCTCAACACAGCCACAACTTGGACACAGTGATATCTCTCATTCCCTGTCTTCAACAGGAATTTCTATGGTGGGCACAGGCATGTTACCTCAACAAGGGTCAGCCTTTCACCTTGCCACCACCCAGGCAAATTATCACAACAGATGCTTCAGACTATGCCTAGGGGGCACACATGGCAGGGCAATGCATTCAGGGCCTATGGACTGCAGAACAAAGAAAACTGCACATAAACCAAAAAGAGAATGCTAGCTGTACAGAAAGCTCTGACAGCCTTCAAGGATCTACTACAGCCTGGACAACTTGCAATAAAGACGGACAACACCACAGTAATGTGGTACATAAACAAACAAGGGGGCACACATTCCTACCCTCTCTGCAGGCAAGCAATAATCTTAATGGAACACAGCTCTGGCCTACCAAGTCCAGTTACAAGCTCAATTCCTGCCAGGACAGAAAAACACATTGACAGACGACCTAAGCAGAAACATCAAAGATCCCCACGAGTGGAAGCTAGACCCACAAATATTTTCAATGATAACTCAAAGATGGGGCCTACCAAATATAGACCTGTTTGCCAGTCCTGAAAACTACCAGCTGACAAAATTTTGTACAAGGACATTCCACCATCAAGCTTGGAAAGTGGACGCTCTCTCCTTCAGTTGGAAAAACCTGACAGCATATGCCTTTCCTCCATTACCTCTTCTCACAAAGGTTCTTTTGAAGGTCAAAAAGGAGAAACCTGGAATGATTCTCATAGCCCCAGACTGGCCACGCCAGCACTGGTACTCGCTATTGAAGAATATGGCTCTCAGCCCACCATGGATATTGCCTCAAATACCTCATTTGCTCACGCAGCAAGACGAGCAGATTCTACACAGCCAGATCAAAACCTTAAACCTGGCTGCATGGCAAATCAATTAAACATCCAACCAGCCCCTCTTTCACAAGCAGTACTAGATGTTATTCTAGAAGCCAGGAGGCCAAGCACCAGGAAGGCTTACGAGGACAAATGGAAAAGGTTTTCTGCTCGGAACCAAGCTAAAGGCCAAGACACAACTCAGCCTCATATGCCTCACATTCTGCAGTATTTAGCTGAGATGTTGCATAAAGGACTTTCCTTCTCCTCAATTAAAATCCATGCTTCAGCTATTTCAGCTCACTACGACACGAATCCACCTTTATTTTCAAATCCTCTCCTAAGGCAGTTCCTCAGAGGGGCAAAAAACATTAGACCACCTAGAAGAGCTCCTACACCAACATGGGACCTCAACTTTGTTCTGGAAAATCTAATGCTACCTCCCTTTGAACCATCTTTTTCTGCAGACCTTCAGTTCCTATCTTGGAAGACTGCCCTGCTCCTGGCAATAACTTCTGCTAGGAGAGTTTCAGAATTGCAGGCACTTATGGCAGTGGAACCTTTCCTCATTTTTTCATCAAGACAGAGTTTCTCTACGAACTAATCCTTCCTTCATGCCTAAGGTGGTTTCCAGTGTAGCTCTAAATCAAACCATCCACCTACCCACTTTCTACCCCAATCCACAGAACAAAGGTGAGAGACTCCTGCATTTCTTGGACATTCACAGACAGCTTCATTACTACTTGGATAAGACTAAGGCTTTCAGAAAAACTGACCAGCTCTTTGTTTCCAATGCTACAGCTTCTCAAGGGAGGGCCATATCCAAGCAAACCATTTCTAAATGGATAGGCCATTGCATACGATTCTGTTATACCCATCATGGGAAACCAGTTCCTCCTACCATTAGATCCCACTCTACCAGGGCAACAGCTACCTCTACAGCCTTTCTAAGGGGGGTTCCTACCAAGGAAATCTTAGAAACTGCAACTTGGAGTTCTGTGCACACCTTCACCAAACACTATCACTTACCTCTTTATTCTACGTCCAGGGCAGGCTTCGCCACTGCAGTTCTGCAGGGCCTCATTGCCTCCACTAACCCTCTATGATGCCTCCACCCTACCTTAGCTTTGGGACTCAACCCAAGTGTAATGACTGCAGCAGGGTAACACGATGAACATAGTACAGTTTTGTACCTACCATAAATGTAGATGTTTGAGTGTTCACCCTGCTGCAGTCCAGGTTACCCTCCCTCCAACCCCTCTGATTTACTGGCTAAATCTTTGCTAAGCCTTACTGATGTATTTGCTTTTAGCTGAAGGGTTTTTGTGTTTGTACAGTGTTCCCACCTTTTGGTACTAATTTGGATCGCCTTTTTGGGGGCACCTGACATCTGGGGCAAGAAAAACTGAAGAAAATGGTGTTGGTTGCAATATATGTACCCCTGGCGCTCTGACGTCAGGGATGAGGCAACAGCAACCGACATCGGACCAAGACTTTGGAAATCCGGCCGACTGCGGGACTGCCTGACGACAGGATAACCCAAGTGTAATGACTGCAGCAGGGTGAACACTCGAACATCTACATTTATGGTAGGTACAAAACTGTACTTTTTGTTTTATCATTGTCAAATCATTGAACTAGGAGTTTTTGTAGTAAGAAGTCCAAGGAGCACTCGTTACCTCTGGTCTTTGCCTTCTCTATCATAGAAACTCCAGCTCTTAATTTGCTGTATGTTTGCAGGCAGACCCAAAAAGGATTCAGCTGACAAGTAGACTGTTATAAAGTTCAGATAATTTTTTCCAGTCACTTTCCATGCAAGTGTAGATGCACAAGATCATTTGTTTTACTTAATCACTGCTGCAAATAAGCATGGCAATGCTGGCAGGTGTAAAGAAAGTGAGAGTTGAACTGTGCATTCACCTGGTGCCTTGGAAGTATCTGTTTCTGCAGCCAGATAAGAAGCAAGTCGGAAAAGACTGCACATTTGCCTTTGCTTTATTGAGCTGTGCTAATTAAGTGCAACTGACTACAGATCATACTAGCTTGATACAAACGACATGAAACATGGCTGCAGATACAGAATATCCACCGTATATGATGCCAAGCACCAAAATATGTCCTCCTTGTAGGGATTCCTGTGGTAGGCCTGCTGCATTTTCAAAATCTGTGTTTTTATCTCTCATTTCTTCAGGATATGAGACCAGTACTTGTCATCTTACTAGCCTGCTGTTTCAGCATGTACTGCTTTAATGTGTTCTGATTTACAATAGGGTTACCTCAGTGAGCATTAACTCCTTTTGTTGAAAGGAGAGCCCACTTCACTATTTAATCTTGGAATGTTTTACTGTGTACCCAAAAAGTGGCAGTTTTGTGAGAAAAAAAATCAGAAATAAGTGAAAAACATACTTGGGCCAATAATTAAACTAGATAGTTACGCAAAGAACATTTGAAGTATTACCTTGAATACTGTTGTGCTTAAGTGAGAGATTGGTAGACCTGGGAGGAATGGGTAGTTTGATGATGCTAGTGTCTGCAGACTGCCTCATCTTTTTCATCAGTTCTGCCCATACTTCACTCTTCAGAGTTTTGTATTAAAAAAAAGTTCACACAGTATGCTTATTTTTTGTGTACTTCAGTACTTACACTTGAAACTTTTGATGTGGTTAGATTTTCATCAGCACTGCCACTCATATGCCCATGTTAGTCTGTCATCATAATAACACTTTCATGGTATCATTTGCAAAGACAGTGGATGGTTTTATATTTATCTAAGAAGTTGAACTTGACCACCTAACAGCTGAATTGAATTTTGAAGACATTTAGAATCAAGAGTCTGCTATGGGATCATCTTAGTTCAGATAAGTTACAGCAGTTCATATGCGGGAAAACATTACTTTTACCTCAGAGGAGAGCATCTAGTAAATCCATAACTTTTATAAAGAAAATACTAAACATTCAGCTTTACCTTTTATGTGGGTACCTAGTAACCTTGTCAGTGTCATCATACACAAGCAAAGTTTGTTTTTCCTACTCTGTCACCCAGTACTGATATAATGCATTTATTTTACTCATTTTGCATTGCTGGTTTAAAGCTGTTTATGTTAATTTTGAATATAGAGTTGCTAGGGTGCCAGCTAAATATATTTTTGAAAAACATTGCTGCAGGATTTTTTTAATAAGTTAAGCTTTCTAAAAAGACATTTCACTTTTGTACTGCCCTTTTACTGTTTAGGGTGGAGGTACTTATTGCACTACGTTTTTTTTCCCTATAATTTGGCTTAGTAAGGCTTGAAGCCTGTGTTAGTATGGGTTATAAGGGATGTTAATTAGTCCATTGTTTCATTTTTTTCTTAAAAGGGAGATGCCATGACAATAATTAAATTGTTTCATATTTTGTATATAGCATTATGCTTGAATTGCTACTGTTAATTATTTTTTGTTTGTATAGTACCAACAGTAATTAATGATGCAGTGTTAATGCAAAATTTCATTATTTCTGATCTTCTGGAGAAGTATTTCTTTATGCATCTGACATAGGCTCAACTTCCTAGATTGTTAAACTAAGTAAAGCACACAGAAGGTAGTATTAGGTTTTAATAGTCTTATGATTAGTGCTAGCTTGACACAAACTTTTTTTTGTTTGGATTGTCTCGTGAATTTGGAAGTATGTCATTTTTTTTTTGTTTTAAATAAAATTTAACAAAAAAGAGATTTGCATTTTTCTGACTAAAAGTTTCATTTTAAACAAGTGGATGTTTTAATGTTTTCAGCACATGGTCACAAATAAATCAACCAAACATAAGGCGTAAATGTTTTTCCTTCTTTAAGAAAATGTTCTTGAGTGGTAACATTGCTTTCTGAATCTATCAAAATGTATTTCATTCAAATATGCTTACTCTGAATAATTAGTGGCAAAGCACTCGGGCTTAAATATTTTAATGCATTTTGTACACTTTTTTTCCATTAATTTGCTGTGCATATGCAAATCAGTACATTGATTTAACAGTGTCGAATCATGGATAGTGCTCTTTTCAAAAATTGTGTTCATCCAACATTTGTTACTCAGCTATCATGATTGGAAAAATTGCAGCTACAATGACCTGCAGAGAGTATATTGTTTGGTGATTTAAATTTGGGGAAGGCAATTATCCTCAACGCTGTTTAGTGGTATGAGTTCCATTATTTCAGAAGCTTTATTATTGTTTTGCTTTCACTCTGTTTTGGAGTAGTAATAGTAAGAAGGGGAGAGGAAAGTAGCATGACTAGTTGTGAATGCTAGTAATAGTTTCTGTTTGCTGTCAGGGAAATAGAGTGATAAACAATAGTTGCATTTCACTGCAAACCAGGGAAAATGCTATACGTTTCTTCCCAGTTGTCTTTTTTTTTTTCTTTGCATCATGTAAATTAGTCTAGAGACTCTTCACTAGTGCTGGAGTTTAAGGCAGTATATTTTTTGTCAGCATGTTGCTTAAAACCCAGCATAGTTTTAACAACTTCCAAACAGTCTGTGACACTTCTTTTGCTAGGGTATCTGATGTAATTTGTGAAAGCAATCTAATTTATCGTTCATACAGAGCAAAATGCTGTACTCTGCTTCCCCATAATCATAAACTGCAGAGCAAGAATGCTTAATCTTAGCTTTAGTAAAATCTCATTGTGAAAATACACAAGTGCAAAGCAATCTGGTTGTAATGAAGTTGTATTGTTTACAGTTGTCAATACTTTTACACATATTAAAATATATTCCCAATGCATATTAGTTGCCACCCTTTGCAAACTGGAAGGTTCAGTAAAAATTCTCACAACCCCTCTGCTGTTGAAATGCGCTTAAAGCAAGTTGCTTTTTTAGAGGAAGGGGGTATTGTCTATAAACATATTAAGCAGGTGGGCTTTTAGTTTCTTGGCACACTAACTTTAATATATTGAAATTTGAATTTTATAATTTTGTACAAAATCTTTGTTCATTGATGTGTCAGGCTTGCACTGTTAAATGTATTCCTTTACAAGACTATTATTGCAGGCACATAAATGTATATCCTTCATCCTAGTGTTGTCTAGGTTTTAACATAGACAAAATGTCTACAGCACCCTCTGTGCTTTGAACCCTTATATCATGTAAAACAGTCCTTTTATTCTAGGGAATCTAATTACAGCTACAAATTGATTTAGAACATAGAACTATGCTTTTATGTGTTTTCCCATGCAAGACTGTGTTTAACAGCCTTGTGTATAACTGCTGTCCAGAATGTACTTGTTTACAGTCAGCTTCTTGTGGACTTTATCTAATTAGAAGGCAATGGAAAATCTAAGCATGTTGTAGGCATATTCCTTTTTAGTCCGCTTTAGCAAGTGATGCAAAACTATGCTGCTTCAGTGGTATAGATAAAGCCCTGACTACTTCTCAGATGACTAGGGTTTAACTACTCAGGTGACTGATGGAGCAGCAGGAGAGAAATGAGCATTGCCATCTTGGGGGCAGGGCAGTCTCAAGGGCATAGGTTCATACTTGGCTAACTGCCCTTGTGAGCCATTGTAAGCCTAGACAATTATCTCTTGTGAGACTCAAACCCTGCACCTTGTGTTTGTAAGGCAAACACCTTAACCATTAGGCCACCCTCCCAACCCTTATTCCGTACATGATCCATGGTAGAAGATTGGGATGTGTGTTGGAGGGTGTTGTCTGTACTCCAGACAGAGATTGAGGTGGGGTCCTTAGCCAGCGATACATCAGAACATCCCCAGCAGTGTAGTTTTTGACACTGCCTCTTTCAGGATGTGCTCATACTCTCACATTAAGCCATACATTTGTAATTTAATAATTAAAGCATTAAAGAAACCAAATAAAATTGTCCCCAAAAGGCAATGAAAATCTAAAAACCCTGTAAAAGAAAGAACAAAAAAACAAGTTATTTGAAGATTGTCCTTTGGCAGTTTCCCAGTACAAATGGTGGATTACATAGTGGGCACAAGCTGTTTTAATCCTTTCTCATTAAAATTAATTTAGAATTTCGTAGATGAACATAAGTATTAGCTGATTTTAGCATGTTATTTTAATGCACTTATTTACCTGCTTTAAACTATTTTATCTTGTAGTATATGCATTACAAAGAACTGCTGTCAGAGTGATTTCCTAACTGTTACACATTTTTGAAGTTTGCATACATTGGTAATTTGTCAGGCAAGCAGGTATAAGCTTGATCTACTTGAAATAGAAGATTTGTCAACACCTAATGTCATGCAGCTATTACATTCAGTACACAGATGGTCAAAGATTCTGGATGTAAACATACAAGTTAAAATATTATGATCTGGAATACCTCAATATGGAGGGAGCTTCAGCTGTATGCATAGGTACAAGTCCTTTTATGTTTTCTAAAATAGAAAAAACATACAGGGTTCAGACCTTTCATAACTGATAAAATCCATGCATGCATTTTCAAGGTAAAAGGATTAATCAGATGTAGATGGGAAGATAGCATAAAACATTTCTCATGCTATTATCTTGACATGGTTTATGCGTTCACTTTCAACAAGCTTATTTCCAGCTATGTTCAATGCAAGTACATCTCCCATAAAGTACAGGATATATAAATTGCATGATTAGAATAAACATTTGCTACCTGCTTGCTAAGCTCTCATGAACTTTAACAAAAGTCAAGCTGCTCTTTGTATGAGAAAGGAGTGTGTTAAAACACTGCACTAGTTTTAAGCCATAAGTTTTATAAAACAAGCATTAAAGAAATGTACATCTACTACAGCTTCCCCCCTTTGATGCTATAAAGCATCACAGTCCAAGATTATTTTGAATTATGTCATCTTCAAACATAAGCACTGTGATGTTTTTGTTCAGACATAACACCCATTGCATGTGTACCTTTTCTCACAAAACAGCATTTTATCAGATTTTTTTTAAAGAAACATCTTTAAGTTATTACTTATGACATAGGCAGTCATACACTTATATAAATGAAAACAAACCATATTGACATAATTTTAGTTGCAAACACCATACATCATTTATAATCTATCCAGTCACTATCAGTCAAACATTACATAGCTCATTCTTTTAAACCTCATTCCTCCTCTGCATGCATTGTTCCCACAATTCCCATTTTTTTGTATGTAATTTGCTCCTACCATTTTCTAAAATCCCATTTCCAGTTGATCTCTCTTACTATATGCACTACATCTAATACAGTTGGTTTAGACTCTTATTTTCATTTTGTAGTAGTTGCTTTTTTGGCAGCCACCACAATTAGACTCAGCAAGACCCTACTCTGTCTGGGCAATTTCTATTCTGTATCATAGCTCAAAAATAATTTCCTTAGTTATACCAATTTGCTCACCCAATATTTATGATAGAGTAGTTTCCAGGGAATGTTTCAAGTCTGCCAACTCATTACACTCCCAGAACATATGGTCCCAATTACCTCATTCTTCCTCATCACACCTCCAACATTTGCTATCCAAGTAAAATCCTGTGGAGTCTACTGGGGTATAAAAATACCTATGTAAACACTTCCAAGCAAAGATCTTAAATTTTCTAGACTTTGTTGCATACTCGGGAGACATGCACATATATACCCCATTGTTTCTTTGTGAATTGCTTATCCAATTTCTCTTCTCAATCCTTTTTAACTTACTCTGATTCTGATGGTTATGAAATATTTTACATGCTACATGAATTATCATACCTCTCATCTGTACAGATTTTTGCAGAATGTCCACAAATTGGCCTCAATACTTTTGGTCCTTTTTTCATAAACTTGTGGTTTTCTGGCAAATAAGTGGCAAATCATTAAAGATTGAAGCTAGAAATAATGAGACGTTTGAGTTTTAGACTGTATATCCTTCAGAAATTCATGATAATGCAAAACCCTTTATTCTGTCAACTTTCTAAGTTTGTAAGAGCAATAACTAAAAATTGTCCCTATTTTTCAGCTCTTGTCCCACTTTTATTTATGGGTTTGTCAAGATTTCTTGCTGTAAGAGGTTGAGAGGTATGCAAATTATTCCTTTTTTCCCCAGCAGCTTCTGTTCTAGATTCTGCTAAAATCTCTGTCAGTGCTGCTTTTCCCTTAGGTTTCTCCTAGTTCTTTCTCTTTGCCTGTACTATGATATTGATCCTTGATAGAGAAGACCATCTCTAGCCTGCAGTCCAAATAAATTCTGGCTCTCTTCCCATTTTGTTGCCTTTCCTTCTCTATTTGCTCCCAGCATCTTGGTTCTTTTGCCAGTTTTCTCCAGTAAATTCCACCCCCTTTTGCCTATTGTCTGTATCCCTAATTACAGTCATCCCTATCGGCAGTATCTCCTTTCTCCATTCTCGTGTTGGTTTAATTCTTAGAAAACTTTCTGCTACTTTATGAATATAATATTCTGTATGGTTATTGCTATTCTTCTTAAAGATCTGCATCCAAAATCCCAGTCCCTCCTTGTTTGTTGAGCTCCCCCCTGTTTTTCATCATCATCCCTTTCCACGTTGAATTATAGGTTTCTGTATGTGCAATGTATAGGAGCCTTAACTGTGTAGCTCTGAAATACCCCTTCAAATCAGGTAATCCCAAACCACCTTATTCTACTGGAAGAGTCAGCTTATCCCACTTAACTTTTGCTATCTTCCCGTCCCAGATAAAGTCCTTCAGCTCTCTTTTAATTGCTATCCACACCATCTCTGGTTGATAAAAATATGCCTGACCTATTTATAAAGCCAGTGGAACTAAAAACATTTTAACCATGTATATCTTGCTATCTATATCCTTAAAACAAGGCTTCCATCTTCTGTTTAGTCTCTTCCCACATATCATAGCAGCCAAACCAGTATTTTTTTTTATTCATACTGCAAAGTACTTCTTTTTATCATTTTCCCACAAATATGGATATTGCTGAACCAATTTGTGCATGGGTATGTAATTTACAGCTAGTGTGTTTGTTTTAGCTTCATTAAATTTGTATCGCAAAAAGATTTGAAACTGTCTGAAAATGTTCCATAACACTGAAACATCCTTTTCTGTTTTTTATCAGTTATAAAATAGTCATCTGCAAGTAGAGCCAGCTTTTCTTGACTACCATACGAATTATATCCTTGAATTTCTGAGTCCCTTATTTTCTTTGCCAATGGTTCTAAATATAATGCAAATAAAGAGAAAAGAGGACACCACTGCGTGGTTCCTCTGCCCAAACAGAAATCATCAGAGAGGAGCCCACCCACTTTAATGTTCATCTCATGTATCCTCTTTATATCTGTATAATTTTATCAAAGATCAAAATAATTTCCCAGGGATACAGATTCTCCTTCAGCAAGCTCCCTTATTCTAAGAGGGTATCCAGACCACCCCCCAAACTAGTGGGCAGAGGCATTAAAACAGGTCCAAACTGTAATCTCCCATGGGGCAGTAGAACCTGTCCCTCCAGATCAAACAGGAAAAGGTTTTTACACCAGTCTATTCCTTGTTCCCAGAAAAGAGGGCACTTGGTGCCCCATCCTGGATCTATCCCAAATGAACACCTCTTTGGTGGTCCCCAGATTCAAAATGCTAACCTTGCAGCGGCTTCTACCTATGCTCACACAAAATGGCTGGCTTGTGACATTAGACCTAAAAGATGCCTACCTCCACATCCCCATCAGGAAATTGTGCAGAAGATTCCTGCGCTTCAGAGCAGGCCATCAACATTTTCAGTTCTCTGCACTGCCCTTTGGCTTATCTACTGCTCCCAGAGTATTCACCAAATGCTTGGCACAGACTATAGCATTCTGCAGACAGAGAAATATACAGATTTACCCTTACCTGGACGACTGCCTCATTCAGGCGGACTGCAAAGAAAAGTTGCTCCAGGACCTTCTCTTTGTCAAATCACTCCTAACTTCCCTAGGGTTCACAATCAATGAGAAAAAAATCAAAGCAAAACCCAACCAGGAAAATTGCCTTCCTGGGAGCTGTGCTAGACAGCAACCCAAATGGCCTTCCTATCCCCAGAAAAGCAGAGCTTCCTTCCTCTCTACTTCACCCAGCTGGCTTGCAGAAGTCACCTCACTGCGAGGATGCTCCTGCAAGCCCTCGAATACATGGCATCTTGCATCCTTCTCATCCCTCTCACCAGGTTTCACATGAGAAAACTTCAGTGGTACTTAAAAAACTTTTGGTGTCAGCGCTCTCAGTCCCTAGAGACCACTCTCCCTCTGATCTCTTGTATAAGGGACAAATTTCTCTGGTGGGTAGAGGCATGTTCCATGAATAAGGGTCTTCCCTTCATCCTCTGCCCTTCCAGCCAGACCATCACCACCAACGCCTCAGACATTGCTTGGGGTGCTCACCTAGCAGGCAGGTATACTCAAGGCCTTTGAAATGCCCAGCAACTTCACTTGCACATCAACCAGTAAGAAATGATGGCAGTGCAAAAGGCTCTGACTTCCTTCCAACCCCATCTCAGGCTAGGGGTCCTCCTTATAAAAACAGACAACACCAGAGTAATGTGGTAAATCAACAAGCAGCTGGCACCCAATCTTACCCCCTGTGCAGGTTAGCCATGAGTCTCTGGCTTACAGACACCTCCATGGGGCTACACCTAATTCCCCAATACTTACCAGGGATCAACACCACCCTGGCAGACCACCTAAGCAGAAACTTACTGGACCCCCACGAATGCCAGCTCCACAGAGAAATCTTTCTGCAAATTGCCCAGGAGTGGGGGACCCCAGAAGTGGACCTCTTTGCCTCGCACCTCAACCACCATCTGCACAAATTTTGTACCAGGGAGTATCACCCTCTAGCATGGAAGGTGGATGCCTCGACCTTCCCCTGGAGCTCCGTCTTTGTGTACACATACCCTTCTCTGTCCCTTATTCCCAAGGTTCTGCTCAAAATAAGAGAGGAGAGACCAAAGGCCACCCTCGTGGCTCCAGATTGGCCCAGACAGCATTGGTACCCCTTACTACGCAGTCTGACCTTACAGCCCCCAAAGCTGCTTCCCCTGATGTCAGACCTCTTGACCCAGGAGAGGGGGGAAGTTACTGCACCCAGACCTACAGAGACTCAAACTTTTAGCATGGCTTGTACACTAAAAACTAACAAGGAGTTCCTGTTAAGCAAACAGGTCCTGGACAACATCCCAGAGGCCAGAAAGTCCAGCACAGGAAAATGGAAAAGATTCTGCTCTTGGAAACAAAAGGGATCAGTACATCCCAACATTCCATCCCTCTCATCCTGGATTACCTAGCAGAGTTGCTCAATAGTGGCCTCTCTTTCTCCTCTATTAAAATCCATGCCTCTGCCATCTCTGCCCGTTATGATTCAGACCCACCCCTCTTCTCTCATTCTTTGATTAAGCAATTCCTCAGAAGGGCTTCTAATATCAGGTCTTCCAAAAGGTCTCCAATGCCAGCCTGGGACCTGAACTGTGTGTTACTTTACCTCCTTTCGAACCTGCTGCTTCAATAGAATTGAAATACCTCTCTTGGAAGACTGGCTACTAGCTATCACCTCAGCCAGAAGGGTCTCGGAACTTCAAGCCCTTGTGGCTGTCGAGGCCTTCATAATTTTCCATGCAGACAGATTCTCCCTGAGGACTATCCCCTCCTTTATGCCCAAGGTGGTATCTGATGTGACCCTTAACCAGGCCATACACCTTCCCACCAAACCCTCAAAACAAGGGGGAAAGAATTCTACACTCACTAGACATACACAGACAACTCCGATACTATCTGGACCATACTAAGTCATTCAGAGAAAAAGACCAGTTTCTTGTAAGCCTTGCCCCAGGGGCAGAGGGGAAGCCCATCTCCAAACAAACCATTTCCAAATGGATTTCACACTATCCATTTCTGCTACAGACTACATGGGAAACCCATCCCTAAGTCTGTCCATACCCACTCCACTAGTGCAATCTCCATTTCCACTGCCTTCCTCAGAGGAGTACCTACCTGGGACATCTTGGAAGCGGCCACTTGGACCCTCTGTCCATACCTTTACAAAGCATTACCACCTACCTCTTTTTTCTAAGTCTAGAACAGGGTTTGCCTCTGCAATTCTGCAGGGCCGCCTGACCCTAACCTAGGACTCATCCTATCCTTCCACCCTTTTCCTTAGCTTTGGGAATCCTCCCACAGGTGATGACCGCAACAGTGAAACATGAAGAACATAGTACAGTTGTGTACACTTACCATAAATGTAGATGTTAGAGTGTATTGACTGTTGCAGTCTTGGTTTCCCTCCCACCATCCCCCATTTAACATTTATATAGGCTTCACAAGGTGGCTTTTTAGCCACCAGGACCACTTCTCTCTCTTCTCTTGTGCTTCTCACAGATTAGGGAAAGAAAAACTGATGTAATGACATCGGCTGCCTTGCTTTATAGCACTAACGACCTGACGTCAGACTACAAGCGATGGTAGCCGGCACACAAAAACATTGATTCTGGTATTCAGGCTGACCGAGGGCTACCACAGCAGGGATAACCCACAAGTGATGACTGCAGCAGTGAATACACTCGGAACATCTACATTTATGGTAAGTGTACACAACTGTACTTTCACAGTTTCTCAGTGGTGGGGAAGCTGGCATTCTCATGGGACAGCCATAAGAATTTCATGAGGACTTCATTTACAAGTGGTGTTTGCATTTCCTCACATGCATAGAGCCAGAGGGAAAGCATCTGACCATTTTAGCCCTGTTTCACTACAAACTTTGCTAATTCTCATTTTGAGTCTGGTTAGACCTTTCAACAAGACCAATTGACTATGGGTGATGTGGACAATAACTGTAAAGAAATTTTTAACACGGAACACAATTTCTTAACAATTTCAGCAGTAAATGAGTAACTCTATCTGAATTAGTACTAGGAATAAATTCTTTTAGCATTTTCTTCACTACTGTTTCAGCATTACACACAGCACATGGAGAGGCTTCCACCATGCAGAAAAAGTACAGACTATAACCAGAATATATGAAATCATAGCATGTTTTCTCATCTTGAGATTTAATCCGAAAACTTCCAAAAGGCTCCCAATGGGGTAAAGCAGAAGATGTGGTTTATACAGGAGGTGCAATATTATATGACAGACAGATCTCACAATTATTTTCATAATGGCACTAAGTAGAGACTGAGGAAGAGGGGAAACTGACCCTCCTGAATAAGATTAAGAAGTCCTTGCTTAACCAGTGTGATTCAGTAAGTGGTATGCCCTTTCCAACCAGATTAGTACAGCCAAAGTTGCTACTATCCTGCCATCAGGTTGTCTCCATATCTTTTACATCCTGTACTGATCCACCTCTTTTTCTCAGCCTCTGAAGCTTCATTCTGTAAAGTAATCAAATCATTTAAAGTACAAGGATTGTCAGTTTTGTGGATGTTTTCTGCTCTATAAAAACATTTTTAGTGACAGTGACATTCAAGCTAGCAGCTTGCTTGGCTGCATAATTTAATGATTACCTTTCACAGTGATGGCGTCTCCTTTTATCAGAGCTTGCCCTTAATTACAGCTAAAGCTGTTGGTAGCAGCAAAGCATCTTTCCGTGTTTTATTTCATTACCTGCTGATGTTAAGAAATCCTCTGTCTCCATAATTCCCCAAAGTCATGGGCTACCCTGAACCCATATTGGCTATCAATATGAATGTTCACAACTTTAGCTATTTTACAGGCTTTGGTTAAAGCAATCAAGTCAGCAACTTGTACAGAAGTAACTCCTTTCAGCCTTTCCTGACAATTCTATTTTCAATAAATATAGCAATGCCTGCAGTAAAGTCTCCATTTCTCTCTCTTTCACATGATCCATCCATGAACAATTCCATTTCTGCATTGTCCATTGAAGTGTCTCTCAGATTGGGTCTAGGAGAAAGCATATGGTTAGTTAAAATTTACAATCATGTGGTTCACTGTCTCCTATCATAGGCAGGAAGGATGCTGGATTCAATACTTGGCATCACTCAATGGTGATTGAAGGGGTTAGAAATAAGAAATGATTCATATTTTGTTAACCTGGCAGCCAAAAGATGCTGCATCTTAGATTTTAGCAACAGTGCATATACTGCATGGCGAATTGTAAGTTTGTGACCTAGGATCAACGCTGCAGATTGTTCTACCATCAGTGCAGCTCTTGCTACTCCCTACAGGCAGCTCAGTAACTCTCTAACCACCAAGCCTAACGATAAATTGTACTATGCAATAGGTCTAAATGCATCACCGTGTATTTCAACCAGTTCCCCTGCTGCATAGTCCCCCTTCATGACAGAACAAAGTGAAAGTTTTTTTTATAATCTGGGAGCCCTAAGGCTGGGGCTGTAGCAAGGACTAGTTTTAATAAAGTAAAAACACTTTTTCTTCTCTTTCCAGGGCAATGGCTCTGGTGTGTCTTGTTTGAGGACATCAGTCAAAGGTCTAGCAATTTCTGTGTAATTTGGTACCCATTTCCTACAGTATCCAGCCAAACCTAGGAAAGTTTGCAGCTATTTCTGAGTAACAGGGTGGGGTGCCTTTATGATAGTTTCAGCTGTGAAGGTGTGAGATGTCTGTCCATGTGATATTAAGTGTCCTAAATACCTTACCTTAGGAGACCACAACTACATTTTTTCCTTTGATACTTTGTGTCCCATTTTTGCTAATTCAGTCAGTAAATGTATGGTGTCCTGCTGACAGTGTATTAATGTATCTGAAGCTATAAGTAAATTGTCTGCATATTGTACCAGTACATATTTGCATGAAAAATGGATTTCTTCAATGTCATGTATAATTTCTGAAAAGATTGAGAAACTATCAACAAACCCTTGTGGCAGTTACAGCCACGTATATTGAATTCCCTCATTTATAAAGGCAAATAAATACTGGCTATTTTGATGAATATGGATGGAAAAGAAATCTGAACATAAATCTACTACAGAAAAGCAAGTAGGCCATGGTGGTATGCAACTCATTATGGTTGCTGGATTTGGTACTACAGGGTGTGAAGGGATGACACCTGATTTAGTACTCTCAAGTCCTGTACAAAGTTGTATGCATCTCTTCCTGGCTTTTTAACTGGAAAACTGGGAGTATTACAGCAACTACATGTTTTTGTATAATTCCCTACTGAAGCAGAGATTCAGTTACAGGTTTGATTCCCTGATGTTCATCATGTTTCACTGTTGCAGTCATGACTGTAGGGTTCTCCCCTGCCAGCAGACAGTCCTCGGTCGGCCAGAATCCCAAAGTCTGGGTCCGGCATCGGCTGCTTAGCCATGCTCCCTGACGTCAGAGCGCCAGGAGTACAAAGCTGACAGCCGACGCCATGTTCTCCAGTCTTTCTTGCTGTGCGGTGATAGCAGTTCGCATTTGCCGGTTGGCTGACTCCTGACAATTTTTTCTAAACATACTTCAGTCTGAAGACTTTCTTCTCCTACTCAAAGCTAAGTACCCCCGTTGGAGAAACTTTTTTCTTGCTCCAGTCCGATGTCAGAAAAAGTTAATAATTGTATTTCATGTGGGAAGCAAATACCTCATAAGGATTTTCATTCTTACTGTATTCCTTGCTTAGTTCCTGACCACAACGTAGCTAGTTGTCAGTTTTGTGCTAGATTCAATCAACGTACGATTAAACGAAGGTACGATTTTGCATTTCATTACTTCGGTAGGCTTTTTAATTACAAAATGTCAGATTCGATTCCAGCTACCGGAGTTCACAAACGACGCAAGGATAAAGACAGGCCTCCGAGGTCCAAATCAGATGATATTGTACAAGCAGAGCCAGCTTCAGGTTCGGCCGTCGTCAGTGAGGCACTTTTGCAGCCCCTGCCGTCAGCCATTTCGGAACCGATGGCCGAAATGGACTCCCACGAGGAGCCAACTAGGCCTTTGAATATTTCTGTTGCAGGACCTTCGGACAATGCTCCTTCGGATGGGTCTGGAGCCGCTGTGCAGGTACCGGCTTCCGAAGGGGTTTTCAGGCCTACTCAGCTTTTAATAAAGGCAAAGACAAAGGCAAAGACTCCTTCCAAATCAAAGACTACAGCCCAGGCCTCTTCTGATCCGGCACCCTAAGTCTCAGAAACAGTTACTTAAGATGGCAGAGGACTTACTTACTATGATTAGGGGTTCACATCCCCCTCCAGATAAAAGGCCAAGGCAGGAAGTGTATTATGACTCCTCTGATCAGGCTTCTGTTTCTTCAGTTTCTTCTTCTGACCAGGAATATTCTTTCCCTCCTTACAAGGATTCTGATGCTGAGGAATCAATTCCTTCAGCTTCTCCCCCTGAGGATTTCTCTTTTGGGGAAACTTTACATGAAATGAGGGAACATTTTCACTGGGAAGGACAGGAGTACTCGGAATCTAAGAAAAGACTTAGGGATTTTCTTCTTCTTCCCCAACATAGACCCCGGGCTATCCCTCCTATTTTGGATATTGTGGATGATGCTTTTTCGGAGGCTAACTTAACTCCGGACTCTCTTCCTCCATCTCCTGTTAAGCCAGATAGATATTATAGGGTTCCTGATTCCCACCAGTTTTTATACAAGAATCCTACTGCTGATCCTGAAACCATTTCTCAGGGTCCTAAGGGGGTTAAGGCCGCTACTGCTAAAAACCCCATTCCCACTGAGAAGGATTCCAGATCTTTAGAAAGATGGGGCAAAAAAAGTGTACACTTCTGCTACTTTTATCTATTAGGGCTTTAAACTGTCAATTTCATATGCTGAAATACCAGCAATTTCTTCTGTGTGTTTTGAAACAAAAGCTAACTTCCATTTCTGCCTGTGCAGATGATACGGAATTACATGACTTAATGCATGCCACTGAACAAGTTGGGAAGCATGGTTTACACTGTGAATTTGATGCCTTGGAGGCTTCTTGTAGGGCTGCTGCCTCTGGTATAGTCATTAGAAGGCATGCTTGGTTAAAGGAACAAAACTTGCCAGATCAAGTAAAAGCTAAGTTATTGGATGCTCCTGTTGAGCATAATGTTTTGTTTGGACCTAAGGCTGAAGAGGTGATAAAGAAGATGGAGGACAAGGCAAAATCCATGCAAATGGTTAAAGATTTCTTACAAGTACAGCCACCCAGATTTAGTAGGAATTGGCCTACAAAAAATTGGTCCTTTCCCAATTCAGACAGGCCTCAGAGGGGTAGATACAGACGCTCCCGAGGAAGGCCTCAAATGCAAGCCTCTTATAGACCAAGACAGTGGACTGCTTCCACCCCTAGGGGAGGAGAGGACAGGTCACAAACTCATAGAAAACAGGCTCAATGACTCCCTCTGTTGGGCTGCAGGAACTTCTTGCCTGGAAGCCCCTCTCGGAGGAAAACTTTCTCTTTCACCTAAATTGGACTCGTATAACCCAAGACAAGTGGGTTCTGGATGTGGTTTCAAGAGGTTACAAATTCCATTTTCATACCCTACCAAGACCCAAGCGGATGGCCGGATCTTCCAAAACATCAATGGTTAGAGGCCTTAAACCAGGTGGAGGCTCTCTTGGCTATGAAAGCCATAGAACTGGTTCCACTTTCAGAGATGGGACAAGGTTTTTACTCAAGGCTCTTTCTAGTCCCCAGAAAGCAAAATTCATGGAGACCCATTCTGGATCTGTCAGTCTTGAACACCTTTCTCGAGATACCAAAATTCAAGATGCTTACTGTTCAGCAGCTACTTCCAATGCTGACCAAAAATGCATGGATGGTAACTTTGGATTTAAAGGAGGCATATTTACACATTCCCATCAGGCAGGAATGCAGAAAATACCTCAGGTTCAAGGCCGGATCAAGGCACTATCAATTCTCTGCGCTGCCCTTTGGATTGTCTACTGTGCCCAGGGTCTTCACCAAATGCCTGGCTCCAGTAGTAGCTTATTGCAGACTCAAGGGAATTCAAATTTACCCTTATCTGGACGATTGTCTAATTCAGGCAGACAGCAAGGATGTCTTACTCCAGCATCTAGAATTTGTTCAGAATCTTCTCAAATTCCTGGGATTCACTGTAAACATAAAAAAGTCAAATTTGACACCCTCAAAACAGATAACTTTTCTGGCTGCTCTTTTAAACACAACAACCCAGATGGCATTTCTGACATCCGAAAAACAATTACAGCTGGCTTAAACTTTCAAAACCTTGGCAACTTTAACTCGGCTATCTGCAAGGAAATTCCTGCAGGCTTTGGGTTACATGGCCTCCTGCATCCTTCTCGTACCATATGCAAGACTACATATGAGGAAAATACAGTGGTACCTAAAAAGTGTATGGTCTCAGCATTGCCACAGTTTAGACATACAGATCACCGTCCTGCCTTGTCTTCAAAAGGAATTCCTTTGGTGGTCCAAGGCTTGTACTCTAAACATAGGAAACCCCTTCAGTCTGCCTCCAGCCACTCAGATACTAACAACGGGTGCTTCAGATTATGCATGGGGAGCCCATTTTTAGGGCAACTGTCTGCAGGGCCTTTGGACAAAGCTCCTGCATATCAATTTAAAGGAAATGTTAGCCGTTCAGAACGCTCTATTGGCTTTCAGGAATCTTCTACAACCAGGACAGCTACTGATACGGACAGACAACACCACAGTTATGTGGTACATAAACAAGCAAGGGGGATCTCATTCCTATCCCCTTTGCAGACTAGCCATGAATCTATGGAACACAGCTCTAGCTTGCAAACTGGACCTTCAAGCTCAGTTTCTACCAGGGAAGCAAAACTTCCTGGCAGACAGTCTGAGCAGAAACCTGTCAGAGCCACACGAATGGATGCTGGACACCGAAATATTCAGGATGATTACAGCAGTCTGGGGATGTCCTCACATAGACCTCTTTGCATCCCACCTCAATCATCAACTACAGATTTTTTGCACCAGAACATTCCACGAACTAGCTTGGAAAGTGGATGCACTATCATTCAGTTGGAGAAACCTCTCTGGGTATGCCTTCCCGCCCCTACCTCTTCTTCCATGGGTGTTATTAAAGATCAAACAGGACAAGCCCAAGATGATAATTTTGCTGGCCCCAAATTGGCCTCGACAGTTTTGGTACCCAACACTGAAAAACCTTTGTCTGGAGCCCCCTTGGGTATTACCACAGACTCAGAACCTTCTGTCCCAGCGCCAGGGTCAGGTTCTGCACTCCCATATCAAAACTCTCAGCCTGGCGGCCTGCTTAATCCAGGGTCTTTGATTCATTCTCTCCTACCCAAGCAGGTTATGGATGTCATTTTAGAAGCCAGACGTCCTAGCACTAGAAAATCTTATGCAGGAAAATGGAAAAGATTGTGCTCCTGGATGCAGGCTCAGGATTCAGATCCTCTTATTTCTAACATTCCTCTGATTTTGCTTTACCTGACAGACCTCTTACATAAGGGTCTCTCTTTCTCTTCCATAAAGATCCATGCTTCTGCTATTTCTGCTCATTATAATACAGACCCTCCTATCTTTTCCCATCAGCTCATGAGACAGTTTCTCAGAGGAGCTAAAAACTTAAGGCCTCCTAGATCTCCTCCCATTCCTGCTTGGGATCTCAACTATGTTTTGGAAAAACTCACCTTACCTCCTTTTGAGCCTGCTGCCACTTCTGACATCAAGTTTTTATCCTGGAAGACAGCCATCCTGTTAGCTCTGACCTCTGCCAGGAGAGTTTCGGAGTTGCAAGCTCTCATGGCTGTGGAACCTTATATTATTTTTCATCAAGACAGGGTGTCTTTAAGGACTAATCCTACTTTCATGCCTAAGGTGGTTTCCAAAGTGGCTTTAAATCAAACTATTCACTTGCCAACTTTTTTCCCCAGTCCTCAAAATAAGGGGAAAGGATCTTGCATTCCTTGGATGTACACAGACAACTACGTTTTTACCTGGACAGAACCAAGGACATCAGGAAATCAGAGCAATTGTTTGTTTCTTATGCTTCAAGTTCCCAAGGTAAAGCCATTTCAAAACAGACCATTTCTATATGGATTGCTCATGGAATCAGATTTTGCTATTCACACCATGGAAAGCAAATCCCAGGGAGTATAAGGACTCACTCTACCAGAGCTGCTGCCACTTCAGCTGCCTTCCTCAGGGAGTTCCTACCAAAGACATTTTGGAAGCTGCAACTTGGAGTTCAGTGCATACTTTTTCCAAGCACTACAATCTACCTCTCTACTCTAAGTCTAGGGCAGGCTTTGCTTCTGCTGTCTTGCAGGGCCTTTTAGCCACCCCCTCTGCTTTATGACCACCTCCCTTTTATTCTGCTTTGGGATTCAACCCTACAGTCATGACTGCAACAGTGAAACACGATGAACATAGTACAGTTGTGTACACTTACCATAAATGTAGATGTTAGAGTGTCTTCACTGTTGCCGTCTGCTACCTCTCTCCTGTCCCCTCTTATTTCTTCTTTTGTGTGGTTCCCTTCACCCTTCTTTTGAGGTGTATTTGCAAAGGGTATGGGATCTTACTCATTTTGGAACACCTGACATCTGGGGCAAGAAAAACTGGAGAACATGGCGTCGGCTGTCAGCTTTGTACTCCTGGCGCTCTGACGTCAGGGAGCATGGCTGAGCAGCCGACGCCGGACCCAGACTTTGGGATTCTGGCCGACCGAGGACTGCCTGCCGGCAGGGGAGAACCCTACAGTCATGACTGCAACAGTGAAGACACTCGAACATCTACATTTATGGTAAGTGTACACAACTGTACTTTTGCCTCTGGTTTTAAAGGATACTGTGCTATGCAAGAAATTGCCTTCATAAGATCCATGCACCTATTTTTACAGGTATGGCAGATTTTAACAGATCTACCTCATTAGAATGTCTTGCCCACAAAATATTAAGAACCTGCTGTAACAGTTTAATCGTGGCTCTTCTGTTTTTTTTTTTTCCTCAGTAACATTTAGTATGGCAATCACTAATTCAGATTCAGCCGGTACATCTAAATAAATGCCAGAGCAGACATATGGATATCCCACTCACCAGGTTTGACAAGGAGAAAGTCACAATCAGCTGCCTGTCTGGTGCCAGGATTTGTCAGATCACGCATGCACTCAGTTCTCTCAGCAACAAGTACCATTATGACTTTGTCATAGTTCATGTTGGAGTGAATGACCTGAGATGTACCTCACTGGACTGGGTCTATATCACTTTGTCGAATAGTCTGTTCATCGACTCGCTATTTATCAAACCCGCTTAAGCAAAAACTCATTTCAGCAAACAACCATTCCAACAGAAAATCTCCAAGGGAAAGAAACCAGTGGACCAGCTACTGACCATAGCAAACACTACATAATTTAAAACTCACCAAAGTGGGGGGCTTCTTCCCCCCAAATATATCAATAATGAGATCGCACTACAGTAGGGAAAAGGACAAATTCCCAGTGATGGCTAACTATTTCCTTTCCCCTACGAAAAAACTTGCTTAAATGATCGTTCAGTGAAATCAGTTTTTGCTTAAGTGGATTCAACGAATAATGATTAGATGACCAGACTATTCGACAAAGTGATATGGACCCCACTGGACTATATGAAGAGAGATATGATTGAGCTTTCTAAGTACATGTCCCAGGCAGGTATGTCCCTAACCTTGAATAGAATGCCACAGTATAAACAAAACATGTTTGATTTCAATAATTGGTTTAGTTTTTGGTGTCATTCAAAGGGGATCCAGTTCCTTTCAGCCTGAGAAGCCATGGTCAACAAACCTCGCTGCTTTGCCAGAGATGATTTGCATGTGGTACCTCTGGGCTTTCTGCTGTTGGCAAAGGCTGTTGCCTCCCCCATAGTGCCTTTTTTAGGTAACATCTTGAAAACAGTCAATGTGAAATTTGCTAATCATAACAAAAAAGGGGTCATACTGCTAAAAGCTAGGAGCTTGAACCAAAAACTGCACACCCTGGAAGCACTTCTATCACTGGAAAATGTAGATGTCTGTGCAGTCACAGAAGCCTGGCTCAAGGCTTCAGAGAGTACCCCAGCCTTACAAGGCTACAATGCCTTCCACACCTTCAGACAGCAAAATAAACGTGTGAGAACCAAATGAGAGTGTTTCTATATATATTAGAGATAAATTAATCTCCCATCTAGTTATACTGGACAATTGCATGGAGTTACTCCAAGTTCAGGTTTTGGTGGGAAAGACCCCTGTTCATGTCCTAGCCAGTTATAGATAGTCCTCCATGGGTCATGACGTACATGAAGCCTACTTCACCAAACTGGAGACAATTCACATATTACAGAAAACTCTGGTCATGGGGGGATTTCAATTATCCCACCACCAACTAGGAAACCTACGCTAGCCCTAACTCTGTAGTGTAAAAGTTCCTTGACTTTGTTAACTCAAATGCCCTGGCACAAACTGTTCATACCCTGGCAAGAGGAACAAACATACTAGATCTGGTCCTCACTAACATGTCAAACAGATGCACTACTGCAACTGTTGGACCCTCATTAGTTAAATCTGAGCAGAAATCGGTCACCTTCAAGCTGACAGTAACACCAGAACTCGCATCACACTAAAAAATTTCACCAAGGCAAACTATACCCCCCTAGGTGAAGATATAAATGTGTTCTGAGCCCCACACCCAGCTGGAAGTGGTAACTACATTGAAGCTTACATTACAGCCCTGTACAGTCACTTGCATAAGTATATAGACTCAGCTGTACCAGTAAATGTAAAAAGCTGCTGCCCAAGAAAACAGAGGCGTGAACACAACAATGGAAAACCACCATCCTCAGCCTTAACAGGCAAATAAGATAACTTGTCATTCCTCTAAGGGCTTCTTTGAGAAAAACTTAGCAAGCACAGCCAAGGATAACCATAATTATGTACATAGCCTAAAAGGTAGGACCCAAGCGTGTGCAGAACTAGTGACCAACTGTATCTCACACTGACCCCACAGAGAAAGTAAACCAGTTAGCGGATAGGTTTGGTGAAAATTTCACTCCCTTATCCCCTCCAAACCTATCACAAATCTTCCCTCAAACTCCACTTCCACCCCATATATCTGAAGAACAAGTCATCAAAGCTTTGTCCAAAGCAAAAAAAAAAAACAGCCTCCATGGGACCAGACGGCATCCCAGGCCATCTTATAAACAGGCTAAAACATGAACTAGCAACACCATTAAGTACCCTTTTCAATCACAGTCAAAACCACAGGCTTTGTTCCTGCAGAATAGAGAACATTAGTTATTCCCCTCCACAAAGATGGCCTAGCAACAGACACAGGGAATTGCAGACACATAAGCCTGACCAGACTCATCTGTAATGCCAAGGAACATATAATTATGGACCTCATAAAGATGTAGATGACCTCCAAATCCTGGATCCTACCCAATTTGGCTTAGTCAAGGGCAGATCCTGCCTGTTAAATCTGGTGGATTTTTTCAAAAATGTGACCAGGGCCATTGATGAGGGCAAATCTGTGCACACAGCCTATCTCGATTTGGCAAAGCCTTTTGACACAATCCCACACTCAGGGATTACTGATAAACT
Source organism: Protopterus annectens (assembly GCF_019279795.1). Taxonomy (NCBI): domain Eukaryota; kingdom Metazoa; phylum Chordata; order Ceratodontiformes; family Protopteridae; genus Protopterus; species Protopterus annectens. The sequence continues at coordinate 864,349,916 of NC_056735.1, forward strand.
TGACAAACTGAATGTGAACCCTTGGTTGCCAACTGGCTCACAAACTGGACACACTATCAAAGTGGGTGACTGCACATTAACCAGCAGACCTATTACCAGCGGAGTGCCACAAGGATCAGTGCTGGGCCCCCTACTGTTTAGTGTATACTTCTCAGAAGTTCATGTCAAAACTAAGGGGTTGTGGTTGACCAAGTTTGCAGACAGCTGCAAACTGGGTGCAATTACTGAATCCCCAAATTATGTCAGTATACTCCAGGAGGGTCTTACACAAACCAATGACTGGTCTTATTCACAGTCTCAAACTGAATGCAAAGAAATACATCAACATTCCCTTTGGCACAAACAATGCCCCTTCACACCATCAAATCAACAACAGTACCCTTAGTACCCATAAAGTGATAAGGGACCTGGGATCCCAAGTTGACTGCGACCTTAACTTTGACCACCATGTGTCTACGGTGGTAAGGAAGGCTTTCTACTTAGCACACTTGATTAGTAAAGGCATTGTCTCGAGAGCAAAAGAAGTTATAACTCCCCCCCCCCCCGTACTAGGCACTAATCTGGCCCATAATTGAGTACAATGCCCCATTTGGCATGTTCCGTACAAAGCACCTGCAGCAATTGGAGAGATGTCACAGGTTTCTAAATAAGATCATCAAGGGACTTCAGCACATGCCATACACAGACCAACTAAAGTCCCTATCACTATACTCTACCATATAGACTTCTCAAGGGAGACTTATGCCTAGCTTGCAGAGCAATCACAGACCCAAACCTAAAGAACTTGCTGCATATCCGTAAATCAAATGGGACTGGGGCTACCCATTCCAGGGACCTAAATATGGCCTGCTGCTTAAACAGGACATACTGGAGGGACAGATTTATCTCACAGTGACTACCACATCTTTGGAATAGACTACCTATTCATGTGAAACAGAGCACCTCTATGACACTCTTCAAGAGGAACCCAGACAAGTGGATGAGACACCATAAATTCTTACAAGGAATAGCACTCACAACCCTCTTGGAAATGGGCAGCCATTACTAAATGCAAACTTTGGTACTAACTGACATTTCTGTGGTATTACGTGCTTTTTTTCATTTGGCCCTAAAGACACCAGGATAGGTTTAGATACAGGAAAAACAGTGTGAGTGTTAGTGATACCTACTGTTGACACTTTTTTCAGATGATGCAGGGATTTTATCCTGGTCACTTATTTTCAACCCAGATTGAGTTTCACCAATGTCAACCAGAAAAAGAACACATATTTGTCCTACTTTTGACGTAAAAGGTCCTTCTTGATCTACTTGCATTAATGCTCTTATATTTACCTCATTCTTCCCCCCTCCGAGTGTTGTCAGTACATTCCTCCTGACATCTGCTGCCACTCTGGGGTTGAGGGTGGTAGAGAAACATTGGAAGGATTTTGATTTTGCCACCACTGCATTTGGTGGTGTTGCTGTTACGGGTTAGGGCATTCTCCTTTCCCATGGCCATGTCCCATTTGTCCACAGTTGTGACAAGCCCCCCCCCCCTTCCAGCCTGATTTTGTTGTACATCCATTGATCTTTCTCTACACTGTCTACCATGCCTGCCTCTTCTTTCAAAACTCCAGATTTGCAACTGCATGAGTTTGTCTTCTACATCTCTTCTGTTTTATCTACTTGATCCATGTAGTACTCTGCATATTTTATTAACGTATTTATTTCCTCCACCTGCCAAGTTACCTGGTTTTGCTTTCCCAATACCTACACATTAGGTAAGAGTCCATACACGAAAGCTGAATTAAAAGCTGCTTTAGCATATGCCACTGAATCTGCAGCAACAGAATGTGCTGAAAAACATTCCCTGAGTCTGCCAAAGTAATTAGACAGTGTTTCTCCTTTACTTTGCTTACAAGTAGTAATTTTGTCCCAATTTAGTTTAACAGGAAAGATTGTTAAATTTTTTTGTAAGAACTTCTGTCTGACTTCTGTTAATGCCATCTTCCCTTCGGGTCCCTTACTGGGGTCAATCCAGCTTTGTCTTTCAATTTGTCAGATTATATATATATATATATATATATATATATATATATACACACACACACACACACACACACACACACACATATATTATACATATGTAGCCTTACAAAGACATGCATCTGGAGCGTTTCTCCCCAGGCCTGTGCTGAAAATTGGCTTCATTACTAGTCGGACTTTTCTGGTAAACAAATGTTAAATATATATATATATATATATATATATATATATATATATATATATATATATATGTGTGTGTGTGTGTGTATGTCAGACGGGACTAACAGCTGCCTTAAACCTGCCATGGTGGGTTCATATATTTGAGTAACAATGCTTAAATTTGTCCTTAAATTGTTGTGGGTCTTGCCTGATGTTAGAAAAAGTTTTAACTACACTATGTAAATCATTGTGTGCAAGGTCTGTGGACTAATGCCATAGTACCATCTGGATGTGGTATCTCTCTGAGGGGATATAGAGAATTATCAGTCTATTTTTCCTTGCTAACTATCAACCTGTTCTTACTTTGTAACCTGTCGTACCTTTTGGTGAGTAATATGTACCTTTTTACCTAGATATTCTATCTCATATTATATGATGCTCCCTTTGCTATCCAAGTCAGAGGAGAAAGTTTTGGGGTAGGCATTACTAGAAGGTTCAGGTTGGGGTGAGGCTGATGGTGAGTGTGCAGGTGCATGGGGGTGTAAGACTGACCTCTGTCTTGTTGGGACAAGTGGGGGACCTGATCATTTCTGCGATGAGGGAAGAAGGTTAAATGTTCATCCTCCCCAGAAGACCCCCCCCCCCCCAACTGCAGTATGGTCAGTTGAAATTGCTGGATACAAAAGAGCAGTTGGTGTTAATATAATTTTAAGTTCTTCACCTTGTTTCAAAAAAATTGCCATTTGTATCTTTTAACCCCTTTACAGTGGATTCCTTGTCTCTTTTAAAAGTTTCAGTATACCAGTCATTTTAACTATCCCACTGATGTTTATCTTAGTCTTGTGTTTTAATATGTTAATAAATACAGTATTTTAGTTTTATCAAAAGTTTGTCAGGAATTCATAAATCTAGGTTAGGTTTAGTTACTTTACGCCAGTATGCTATTTACTGACATGAATTTGCTTCATATTTACTGTATGTATATAATGGACTGGAGAACAATACAAACGATTCATTGGTTTTACTGCCTGATTTACCCATAGTATAAAATATGTTGCACTATTTTATATTTTAACTTTTGAGTCTAGTACCACAGAGTACACTTAATCATATATATATATATATATATATATATATATATATATATATATATATATATATATACAAACTGTCAGGCATACAGATACATTACTTGCAGGACCTCTCCGTACTATGCATTTATGACTAAAATTCAATTCCGTCTTAAATACTGGCATCCTCACGGTCAGTGCATGTACCGTATGTTTAAATAAAACCTCACAATTGACTATAGACCTAAACATAGAATGCATTCAACAGTGCAATAAATAATGTGCATACAATCCAAAGCTGTATTAACATCCTGAAACTCAGACAAAAATGTAAGTTAAAAGCACTTGTTGAAATGGGCACCCAGTATTTGTCAGAGATCCCTGAAAAAGGCTTCAGTGATATTATCCAGACAAATAAAACTTGGTTAAATCTGTGTCACAGTACTAATTGAAATGGAAGATTTGTCAACATCTGATATCATGCAGCTATTAAGTTCAGTACACAGACGGTCAAAGATTCTTGGTGCAATCTCAATTTTTTTTAGAATAATGTCATGATACGGAATGTCTCAGTATGGAGACACATTCGACTATATGCACAGATACAAGCCCTCCTATATTTTTTTAAAATAGGAAAAAAAAAACATACAAGGTTCAAACCTTTCATAACTGTAATAAGTTATACACAAATTATCAAGGTAAAACGATTAAACAGATGCAGATGGGAAGATATCTTAAAACATTTCTCATGATATTATCTTGATATGGTTTGTGTGTTCACTTTCAACAAGCTTATTACCAACTACATTCCATGCAAGGACATGTTCCATAAAGTATAGGATACATAAATTTCTTTCAAGGTTGCATGGTTAGAAGAAACATTTACCGCCAGCTTGCAAAGCTCTAATGAACTCTAACAAAAGTCAAGCTGTTTTTTGTATGAGAAAGGAATACGTGAAAATACTGCTGCAGTTTTAAGCTGGAAATTTTATAAAACACACAAAGAAATACATATCCACTACAAGCTTAAATATTACTCTCTGGCATTTTTATGTTGCATAATTTAATGCCACAGATATCTTTGCTATCCAAGATTGATTTAAAATGTTTCCCTCTTCTATAAGTTATTTTAGGATTTAATCCGAACACTTTAAGCAGTGTCTCGTTGCTTCTAATGATAGACCAATTTTTATTCAAAGCCTCTCTAATAGGGGCATAGTCTAAAGAATATGTACACAGAAAATTTGTATAATGGACCGTACGTTGGTCAGTTAAACCTGACTGTACAAAATCTATGCCCCAAGCTTGATGGCTATCATCTTTGATGACTAACCCAACATGTGCTGTTTCACACCTAGAAAGCAGTGGGACAAAAAACCCATTAAGTCTTTTCTGAATTACCTCCTTTTTGACACTCTTTAATAAGTGTGCAGGATATCCTCTATTGAAGAACATAGTTTCTAATGAATTACATTCAGAATCGAAATCAACATAATCCGATATCATACTGGCAGCCCTTACCATTTGCCCCTTAACTACTGCCCTCTTCTGATGATATGGGTGATCACTTGAAAAATGAAGGAAAGTATTGGAAAATGTAGGTTTCCTATAGATTTTACTTTTAAATTTAGAATTATCTTTGTCTTTTAGAAGTAAGATATCTAAAAAGCTTATGGACTCCTCCCCTAATGTGTATGTAAATTCTAGGAAAGCGGTGGTTTTAGAAATGTTTTTAATAAATTCGGGTATCATAGAAACATCAGCTTTCCAAATGCAAAACATATCATCCTGGTACCTAGTGTACCAGGAGACATTGCTCTTGAACAAAGGTTCGTTATACAGAAAGTTATGCTCCCAATAAGCCATTACTACATTGGCGAAGCTTCCACCACATGGAGAGCCCATAGCTACTCCTGATTTTTGTAAATAAAATTTTTCCTCAAATATTGTATAATTATTAGTCAAAACAATTTCCAAAAATGTCTCAATTAGATTGATGGTGTTATTATCAACATTTTTCGTGAATAGAAATTCCCTAATCCACTCTATGCCGATTGTATGTGGAATAACTGTGTATAAATCTTTAACATCTATTGTGAGAAAACAGATGTTAGACTGAAATTCAAGTTTACTGATGTTCTGTAAAAAACTCCATGAATCCTTGTATATTTGTACTTCACTTTCAAGATGTGGTTTAAGAAGGCTGTCTATATATTTTGCACACCCATAGGTGATTGAACCACGTCCATCAACAATTGGTCTAAATGGTGGGTCGATTAAAGATTTATGAATTTTAGGGGTGCCAAATAGCACTGGAGTGATAGGTGCTAACATTAATAAATAATGATAAAGATCCATATCAATAACTTTTTCAAGGAATAAATCTTCTAGCATATTACGAATTTTTTTATAAGCTATGTTAACTTCGTTTAAAGAGACTTTAGTGTATGCTTCACTATCTAGATGCTTACACATTTTTGTCACGTAAATATCACGGTCCATGAAGACCAGACCTCCCCCTTTGTCTGGCTTCATGACTCTAATGTTGCACTCTTTTAATAAATGAATACAATCCTGCTCTAATAAACTTAAGTTATGTTTAATACCTCTATTTTGAAACCCTTCCCTTATAGCTCTAAAATCAAATTCACACATTCTTTCAAAAGTGAGCAACTCAGGATGCATTGGAGGATTAAATAAACTTGAAACCCTAATGGAGCTGGTCATGTTAGAATTATTGCCCATAATCAAATTTAAATTGAGTTTACGGACAAATAGTTTAAGATCTATTAAAGTGTCTACAATATCCATTCTTCTGGTAGGAACAAAAGTCAACCCCTTCGATAAAAAATCAACCATCTCCTGATGGACATCCAAAACGGTGTAATTAAATATTTTAAAGTCACCATTTGAACTAATATGAATTCTTGGGGTTAAAATATCAGTATGCTCATACACTATCACCTCCTCTGTCTTTTTCTGATGTCCTTCAAGGATGCATCTGCAGTCCTTACAAATGGGTTGTCCTGTCGTCAGGCAGCCCTTCGGTCGGCCGGATTCCAAAGTCTAGGTCTGGCTTCGGCTGGTGTCGCACTTCACCCGACGTCATTGCAGCAGTTTTCGGGTATAAAGGCATCAGCCGACGCCATTTTCCCCAGTCTTTCTTGCCGCGTGGTGCCCGAAGCAGAAGCTGTTCGCAAGTGCCGGTTGGTCAGATCCAGAGATTACTTCTACCGAATACTACTTCGAAGACTTCTATAAAGCTAAGTACCCCGTTGGGGACTCTTTCTTGCCTCAGCCGATGTCAGAGAAAGTTAATAACTGTTTATCTTGTGGGAAACAAATACCTCATAAAGATTTCCACTCCTATTGTATACATTGTTTAGGCCCAGACCACGACGTAGCAGCTTGTCTAGCCTGTGCTTCTTTTAACCGGCGGACGCTGAGACGTCGCTCGGACTTTGCTGAACAGATTTTCGGCTCCGATTTTGCCTACATTATGCCGTCGGATCCTCCGACTATGCAAATAACTAAAAAACGCAAAGAAAAGGACCGACACTCGCGGTCCGCGGTTTCGGCTGAAACCACGGCCAAGCAATCCGCGAGTGTCTCGGTTTCGGCCGAATCCGAGCAAGCGGTTCTTTCTTCAGCCGACAACTTGCCTTCTACCAAGGCCTCTTCTATTCTGGTAGAAACGGCTTCTGAAATCCAGCCTTCTGTTGCGATTTCACAGGCTTTATCAGGCACCATTCCACTAGATATTTCTACTCCTGCACGTGGAGCTGCTAGGCCTCCTCCAGCTATGTCTATTAAGGCCTTTGCCAGGGCTAAAGCAGCCAAAACTTCCAAGCCAGTGCCTGCCAAGCCCCCCTCTCACAGGCCCAGCACCAGCTCCCATATGCTTTCTTTGGCACAGGATCTCATCACTTTAATTCGTGGATCCCAGCCTCATCCAGACAGGGCCTCTCTCCCTCCTCCAGAAAAGAGGCCTAGAGCAGAGCCCCCTGAGCCAGTAGCCACAGATGAGTCTTCTGATGATTCAGAACATTCTGATCCTCCTGAGGCTTCTTATTCTCCTTATGAAGACTCCGATGCTGAGGAGTCCATCCCTTCAGCCTCTCCTCCTGAGGAATTTTCCTTTGGGGAAACCTTGCATGCTATGAGGGAACAATTCCAGTGGCAGGGCCAAGATTTCTCAGACTCAAGAAAAAGGCTTAGGACCTTTCTACACTTACTACAGCATAGGCCTTTAGCTATTCCTCCAGTTCTATCTGTTGTTGATGATGCATTTAATGATGCTTGCACTTCTCCTGATACTTTACCTCCGGCTCCTGCTAAACCAGATAGGTACTACAGGGTCCCGGACCCTCATCACCACTTATATAAGGCACCTTTTGCAGATCCAGAGACTATCTCCCAGGGCCCTAAAGCTGTAGCAGCTACTTCTTCTAAAAAACCCCTCCCCTCTGAAAGGGATTCCAGGTCCTTAGAGAGATGGGGTAAAAAAGTTTACACCTCTGCTACTTTGTCAGCTAGAGCTTTGAATTGCCAATTTCATATGATTCAATATCAAGAGTTTATGCTTGACCAAAAAGCTGTCCTCTGAAGAATCTTTAGATAAAAAGTATGTTCAAGAAATGTTACATAACATTCAGCAGGTTAGTAACCATTCTTTAAAATGTGGCTATGATGCACTGGAGGCTTCCTTTAGATCAGCCATGATGGGCACAGTTATCAGGAGGCATGCATGGTTGAAAGAACAGGCATTACCAGACAATATCAAATCTAAGCTTTTGGATGCACCTATGGACAAGGTCAATTTATTTGGTGCCCCACAGCAGGTTCTCAAAAAGATGGAAGAGAAAGCAAAATCTGTGCAAACTGTAAAAGATTTCTTACAAGTTCAACCTCCAAGGTTTAGCAGGAATTGGCCCTCCAAGAATTGGTCCTTTCCGGAGTCCTCTAAGGCACAAAGAGGCAGGAATAGGCGCTCTAGAGGCAGAAACCAACCCAGAGGTGCCTACAGGGGTCGCCAGTGGCAGGGTAACAACCAACGAGGCACGGACAAAGCCACCACCACTACAACAACTCAATCACAGTGACTTGGCGGTGACACCGCCTACCAGGGAACAACTAGAAGCACCCTTAGGCGGAAAGCTAACCTTATTTTCAAAAAACTGGCACTGCATTACAAGAGAAAAATGGATTTTGCAAACTATAGACCAAGGTTACAGGTTCCATTTCCATACTCTACCAGGAAAGAGAGGAATGCCAAACCTACCTCCTACTCAAAGGGCAGAAGCTCTAAAACAAATATCTCAATTATTAAGAATGAGAGCTGTGGAAAAGGTACCATCTATGGAGCAAGGGAAGGGAAGGGATTTTACTCCAGGCTCTTCCTGGTACCAAGAAAAGAAAACAAATGAAGGCCTATTCTAGATCTGTCCGCTCTAAACACATTCCTCATTGTTCCAAAATTCAAAATGCTGACTCTACAGCAGCTTCTTCCCATGCTGGGCAAGGAGTCTTGGCTGGTAACTCTAGATCTCAAGGAGGCATACCTGCACGTCCCCATAAGACCAATTTGCAGAAGATACCTCAGATTTCTTGCAGGATCAGAGCATTATCAATTCTCAGCATTGCCGTTTGGCTTATCTACTGCGCCCAGAGTGTTCACGAAATGCCTGGCATCAGTAATCGCTCATTGCAGACTTCAGGGGATTCAAATCTATCCCTACCTGGACGACTGCCTGATACAAGCGGACAACAAAAACAAATTAACAGAAGACTTACAAAGAGTCATCTACCTGCTACAAGCCCTGGGATACACAGTCAATTCAAAAAAGTCAAGGCTGATTCCATCCCAAATAATAACCTTTGAAACAACATTAAATAAATTGCTGGCCACTAAAAAGAAAAAGATTGCCAGAGATGTCAACGATTATGCTAAAAAACAAGCATACCCTAAACCTCCCTCTAATGCCCCAAACAATCATATGCCTGTGCTGAATACCAATGTAAATCTGAATGATGAAAACGGAGATGAAGAAACTGTATTACAGCGAAATTCTGTAACTGATGAATATGTCAACCAGCCTCTTAGGAGGAGTGAGCGGTTAAACAATGCTGGTCAACAACATAATAATGTTAGGAGTAGAAATACTCCCAACAATAATAATTTTGGTAATCCTGGTAATTCTGGTAATAGGGACAATAGGACTGTGGATTCTGATCGACAGGATTTTCAGTCCAACAACAACACTCGTACCAGCAACTGCCAACACAACAACAATCGCCCCCAAGGGAGGAGCAACAACAGAAAAAGACAGAGGAGGCGATAGTGTACGAGCATACTGATATTTTAACCCCAAGAATTCATATTAGTTCAAATGGTGACTTTAAAATATTTAATTACACCATTTTGGATGTCCATCAGGAGATGGTTGATTTTTTATCGAAGGGGTTGACTTTTGTTCCTACCAGAAGAATGGATATTGTAGACACTTTAATAGATCTTAAACTATTTGTCCGTAAACTCAATTTAAATTTGATTATGGGCAATAATTCTAACATGACCAGCTCCATTAGGGTTTCAAGTTTATTTAATCCTCCAATGCATCCTGAGTTACTCACTTTTGAAAGAATGTGTGAATTTGATTTTAGAGCTATAAGGGAAGGGTTTCAAAATAGAGGTATTAAACATAACTTAAGTTTATTAGAGCAGGATTGTATTCATTTATTAAAAGAGTGCAACATTAGAGTCATGAAGCCAGACAAAGGGGGAGGTCTGGTCTTCATGGACCGTAATATTTATGTGTCAAAAATGTGTAAGCATCTAGATAGTGAAGCATACACTAAAGTCTCTTTAAACGAAGTTAACATAGCTTATAAAAAAATTCATAATATGCTAGAAGATTTATTTCTTGAAAAAGTTATTGATATGGATCTTTATCATTATTTATTAATGTTAGCACCTATCACTCCAGCGCTATTTGGCACCCCTAAAATTCATAAATCTTTAATCGACCCACCATTTAGACCAATTGTTGATGGACGTGGTTCGATCACCTATGGGTGTGCAAAATATATAGATAGCCTTCTTAAACCACATCTTGAAAGTGAAGTACAAATATGTAAGGATTCGTGGAGTTTTTTACAGAACATCAGTAAACTTGAATTTCAGTCTAACATCTGTTTTCTCACAATAGATGTTAAAGATTTATACACAGTTATTCCACATACAATCGGCATAGAGTGGATTAGGGAATTTCTATTCACGAAAAATGTTGATAATAATACCATCAATCTAATTGAGACATTGTTGGAAATTGTTTTGACTAATAATTATATAATATTTGAGGAAAAATTTTATTTACAAAAATCAGGAGTAGCTATGGGCTCTCCATGTGGTGGAAGCTTCGCCAATGTAGTAATGGCTTATTGGGAGCATAACTTTCTGTATAACGAACCTTTGTTCAAGAGCAATGTCTCCTGGTACACTAGGTACCAGGATGATGTTTTGCATTTGGAAAGGCAATGTTTCTATGATACCCGAATTTATTAAAAACATTTCTAAAACCACCGCTTTCCTAGAATTTACATACACATTAGGGGAGGAGTCCATAAGCTTTTTAGATATCTTACTTCTAAAAGACAAAGATAATTCTAAATTTAAAAGTAAAATCTATAGGAAACCTACATATTCCAATACTTTCCTTCATTTTTCAAGTGATCACCCATATCATCAGAAGAGGGCAGTAGTTAAGGGGCAAATGGTAAGGGCTGCCCGTATGATATCGGATTATGTTGATTTCGATTCTGAATGTAATTCATTAGAAACTATGTCCTTCAATAGAGGATATCCTGCACACTTATTAAAGAGTGTCAAAAAGGAGGTAATTCAGAAAAAACTTAATGGGTTTTTTGTCCCACTGCTTTCTAGGTGTGAAACAGCACATACTGGGTTAGTCATCGAAGATGATAGCCGTCAAGCTTGGGGCATAGATTTTGTACAGTCAGGTTTAACTGACCAACATATGGTCCATTATACAAATTTTCTGTGTACATATTCTTTAGACTATGCCCCTATTAGAGAGGCTTTGAATAAAAATTGGTCTATCATTAGAAGCAACGAGACACTGCTTAAAGTGTTCGGATTAAATCCTAAAATAACTTATAGAAGAGGGAAAAATTTAAAATCAATCTTGGAAAAGAAAAATAATGGAAGTTATAACAGCAAAAAAGTAAAAGGTATGTTCAAATGCGGTAGTTGTTCCCAATGTAAACACATAATGGTGACGCATCAACTACAGATTAATGATAAAATATATAAAATAAATTTGAGATTTAATTGTGAAACTTCAGCAGTAACATATGTTGCATTGTGCTGTGAATGTAATGCATTTTACATTGGAAAGACTGAAAGAAAGTTAAAACAACGAATTTATGAGCACACGTATGCCATTGTCAAAAAAGATATGAATAATGCACTTGCTAAGCATGTTATGGACCATCCTGGTCATAGTTTTAAATTTGCAGGGTTACAATGTAGGTCACTAGATATTAGGGGCAGACCATGGCAAGTACAGTTAGAAACTGATGAGTTACGATGGCAAATTAGAACTAGTGCGCATTTTTTTCCAGGCTTGAATGAGAGTATGTCTATAAAATGTATGTTGAAATTATTATCATTCAAAAGATGAAATTTATTTTTCAAGTAGGATATTATTATAATGTCTCTTGGTCTTTTTAGTTGTTGTTAGTTTAGTGCTGACACTCGTGTGAGAATAGTATTTATATAAAATAGTTATAGACATACGAGCAATATACTAGGTATATATGCTCATATATAATAATAAGATGCCATATAAGTAAATACTGAGTATTAAAAGTAGACTGTTTCCTGTATAGTATAAATTAAATTTACATGTTTATGACTGTCATTAAGTGTGCATTTATTTAGCATAATATAGAAAGAATATATATATATATATATATATTTTCTTATATATAAATATATATTTTTATATATGGTTTAATAAAAGAATTGCTAAGATATTAATCCAATGGCAAGGATGTATATTTCAAGTTTTTAATAGGCTTATAAGTGTGTTTATTTATTGAATTGTTAGGTTAATATTAAGCTGTCATTTTGTTTCCACTTTTTGGTTTGGAGCGTTAATGTTGCTTTAAATTTTTGAATTCGATTTAATCAAAATTGCTCTGGTTTAATACGTGTTTAATTAAGTGTATATAAGGAGTTCTTGTGTTTTATTTAACTGTTTTGTCTGAAGAAGGCCAGGTATTTACCTAGCCAAAAGCGCTTACAATAAAACAGTTTTTAAAAATAAGTTTGACCGTAGCCGGCTTCTATTGCTCCCGTTTTTGCTTTTGTTTTTCGTTTTCGAATCTTTGTACAAAGAATATAACTGGTTTGGCATTTATTCTAAAAGTTTGATGGATATCAGATATTCTTTTTCTCTGATAGCAAGTTTCTAGCATTTCTTCCAAGGTATGATTCATATGAAATAGTTTTTCTTACTAAAGCTAATAGGCACTCTTATTGTAATGGATTTTGCAAGTCTGACTTCATTTATTATATATTAAATCTTGTTAGCTAATTAGCCACACTATGCATATCTCATTAGATGTGGGTATTTGTTACTCCTGTCAGCTTCTTAACATAAGAAATCTAGACAATGCCAAAATATTGGGGACACAGAGGCTCAAAATCGGAACAGATTTTAAATATTTCTATTCTAAACATAGAAAGTTGAGAGAATAACGGGATTTGGGTTAACATACATTTTTCTGAAAGATATGAAGTCTGAAACTCAAATGTATGTCATTATTTAGTGACTTCATTTTTCAGTGACTTTCCAGAAAACCACAATTTTGACAAGTAATGGACCAAAAATAGGCAAAAATCTGGACATTCTGTGAAAATCTGGATAGGGATAGTTGAGAGGTACATGAATAGTAAGAAGTAACAATTTGCATGCTGGTAAACAGTTATCTGTCATTTCTGATGTTTCTGTTAAATCTTTTACTTTTTATGTCTCCGTGTTTTCTTAGCTTTTAGTTGCAGGAATATGTTTGGTATAGAATGATATGCAAGATACTTAGCACTTCAACCCTTTTTTAAATACTTACAGGTTTCCTTCCATCCTTGCAAGCTGCATTTACATAGTATTACTTTTTTCAATTAAAAGTAGCTTTAGACATCCTTTGTTCCATATAATTTGTCTTCTGTCCTCCTGTGGCCATAATTTGTTTTTGGGGTACTTACGTATTATCACAACCAGATTTTCACGGTTGCGGTAATACGCTTGGCTCAAAAAACGGATTGTGGGAGTAAGGGTAAGGTTCAATGTGATGGTTTCTGTTGGGAATAACCTTGTTTGTCCCAAATTCGTAACCTAAATGTAAGCAGAAATGTGAATCTTGCTTTGTGTACAACCTTTGTCATATCTGCTTGCTGTTCAGGTCCTGCATGGTAATGCTTCACATTCTGCCAGCTAAGAAGGCCGCACTCATTTTAATAATCTTTAGCACATTGTGATTATTTTTTACAGCCCATGCAAAAGAAATCATTAGTTTGGATGGTAGAGGTAAGAAACTGAGACCTCCTGTCCACGTGTACATAAATATATTGTGTACATAGCTGTGCACTTTCAGATTAGTCATAACAGAAAGTGTAGTGTAAGAGAAGGCAAAAGTTGCTATGCTGTTTTTCAAAAATGGTTATCAGGGCAACAAGGTTTTGTCTATTTGTAGTGGGAAGCATGTGCCCAGTTCATTTGTGTTAGCATGCATTTTGTCAAGGATTTGAAGTACTGAAGAGTTTACACTCCCCTTCTTAGGTTAGCAGACGTCGCTTTTCCTGCCACGAAAAAAGGAGCGTTCAGCAGGCAGACTTGCAATAACCGACATGCTGGCAGTCAAGTGCATAAAGAAACAACCACAGTATGTTTTTTTTTTACTTTTCAGTGACAACACTCCCAAAAACAACCAGAACTGTTAAAGAAAACACAGTATTTAACATTTTGAAAACATTAACACACATATTGCCTGATCGTCAACCAGCCAGTATTCCCATTAAAAATCTGGTTGCAATAATAACCGTTTTTGGAATATCCTTCACATTGTCTGCCTTGACTGAAGCTCTTTTTCTCCTGAGGTTTGAGAGCTGTATAGGATGATGTGCAGGCTTTATCATAGTCTTTGCTTCTGCTACACATTTATTTTGGTCTAACCAGATGAGTCTGCACTTTGGAAGAAATCATGATTAGTTATTACTGGTAGACAAGATAAAGTTAGAAATTTTATTTACATAAAGCACTACATGAAGAGATGTTATGGAAGCATCAATATGTTACAATCACTCCGGTTATAACAGGACACTAAATGATTTTAAAACTTAGGGGTGGATTTCAGGAGGACTGAGCATGGAATAACATGCCAAACTTAGCATGTTACTCCATGCCATAGTTCAAACATTAGGGTTCAACCAGAGCCTTATGCCCAGTTCTAAAAGAGGAATCTGACTCATCTTGCTGAAGTAATTTGGTGCTGTACACTCAGGAAGCTCACCAATATATGAGCCTGAATCAGTGGTGAAGTGCCACCTCTATTTGGATCTAGGTACTACAGGCAGTACCAGGTTGGAACCTGGACAGCATTCAGCACTTAGTTCCACATATAGGTGGTGCTGAACAGAAGATTTAATTTGCCATGGATGTGCATGGGACTGAGATCATTAGAAGTTGTGTTTATGCAAACCATCTCCAAACTCCTGTAGAGTTGGTTCATTTTAGTGGTTTGAAAAAACTGAAATCCTTGGTGGGCTATTAGTGTGCAGGCATTACAGCCTTGCTAGGTGTAATGTCAACATTCACCAGTCCACCCAATAGATGTAGATGTTGCACTAAATGGCCTTCTAGTCATGTAGATCCATCTGAATGTTGAACCTGCCTGCATTACCAGGTTTAACATGCAGATGGAGCTGCTTCACCTAAGAATTTTGACTGGACTTGGCAGCCCCAGCACTGTGCTCATCATAGGTAATGAGATTTATTGACATATATTAGGAAATCTCAGTGCCTTGTCTGGCCATAGTGGCACTCTATTCAGTATCTCAGTATTTCGCTGTATTGAACTGGGCAGACCCTACCCTTCCTGAAAGATGTTATCCAAGGGGTTGGGGTGGATGCCACAGATCAGCATAGTGACAACAAATGGCTTCCACCATCCCAATCATTCAAGTTATTTAAAGGAGCACTACAGGCAAATGATGGAAAAAAAATATTTTTTTATTTTGCCATGAATTACTGTACCTCCCAAAGCTGCCTAAAGCAAAATAAGTATTCATTCCTAATTTTATTTTATTTTTTTATCCTTGTCTGCCCTCATTGAGGCAGACATCCTGATTCCTTTGCAAAGCTAAATCTGTTTTATCACACAACAAAGGAAGGTGGCTTGAAGGTATTTAATAGTTTTCTTGCAGAATTAAGGGAGTCTGTCAGTCTCTCCAGGCCTCAAGATTTTACTGTTTTATTACAACCAGATGTCAGTCCCTTGGCACCTGTGGTTAACTAGCGAGTCCCTTGCACATAAATAAACCTTTCTTCCCTTCTGATATACCACCACTTTTTTTAACATGAACTCACAAGTCCTGAGGAAGAAGACACCCTTTTGAACAGAAAATCTAAACAAGTCAAGCCTCCCAAACTGCATCTGGTAAGCCCTAATGTCTGAGGCATCGGTCACTTCAGATGTCTTACTGTTGATGGTTCACTGAGGAACATGTAGCAGCACAGCAAAGAATTCTTGACGATGTTAATTAGATCACAGATGCAACAACCATTACGTATGAGACGCATCCTGCCAAGGATGCTGTATATCCAGCCAGTCTGTGTTTGCCACGTGTCACTTTTACTTTATCATTAGCTGACTACCTTGTGTTGGTAACTCTTGTCTTCCTGGTGAAGGCTTAAATAAAAAAAAAAAAAAGGCATGTCACCGTGACCCATCTGTTTTGCTTTTATTGTGCTTTCATAAGGATTAGTTTGGGCATGATTTAGCTGAGCAAGGAATGACCCTTACCTTGTCTACAGCCCTTTATAATTGTGTGCCATGCCTACCTGGCCTATCCCTCCTTTAGTTTCCCGAGAGCCTGCCACTCCCTTCTCATTTTCTGTGTCTTGTGAAATGTCCTGTGGGCTTTCTACATGCTTCCACTGATGTGTTCTGACGACCTTTTGCCTGTGCCCTCCACCAACCAGCTGCTAAAAGCCAGGTTGTTGACATTTTGTTTTCAGGATGCCAATTTCAGATGGATACTATATTTTACGAGTACTTACTGTTAAAATGTTTCTCTTACTGTTCTTAAAATACGTTGTGATGCACAGTCACATTATTCTTCGGATACTTTATTGGGTCTTTCTGCATACTTATTTAGCATTAAAAGCAAACATTAGTATTACAGTGAATTCTACAACTGCTACTGCAGAGGAAGTGACTAGATCATACTGGTAATGTCTCTGGGTTTAAGAAGTCTATAGTGAACACTGGTCAAAATATGCATGTTAAAAGGCATTTTGTTATGCTGAAACTGATATGACTAGAAGTCAGGTTTCCACAAATTAACCACCACAAAAAAAAGACTTAATGCAGCTGGCTTTTTGATTTAAGTCTATTTAACAATCTTTGTAGAGAACAAGTAACCAGAACGTATGCACTAGTAACACTTCATAGTTTTGAACATACAACACTTCTGAGTGACGTAAGAGAAGCAACATATGCTTTTGTTATGGTATCTGTAAGAATCTATTATATTCTGTAATTTCTACCTGGCAGAGGGCTGCAGATGTTGATGTACTGTTACTTGAGCATGTACTGTCAGCCTATGAATTAAATGCATTACTGAAGTAAAGGCTAAGCAGGTTTGCAGGGGGTCTAAACCACTTAGTTAGCAGTTTGATGGTGTGCTATGTTTATAATTAGCTGGAAAGGACTTTGAGAAGCTTTACTTTCAAAGGTAGCTAGTAAAAACTTTGACCATTTGGGAACACTGAACAGTTATGCAGTTTCACACATTAAATCTGAATCAAAGCAGAAAAGCAAATGAAATACCAGCTGTAGATTATAACAGTACAATCTATCAAACATCTCCAGGTGAAGAGCCATTAAAAACTGAACGTATCATGTAAAGTGCAAGGGTGTGGCAAATGTGTTTTACAATACTCTGGTGAAACACCCTTGGTTACGAGAACATCTTGGTGACAAAATGATATAATTTGAAAGGATAACCTTTTCTATCAGCTGTTGGGTACATGCAGTATATCAGAAAACTAAAAAATTGCAGGAAGCCAAATAAGATAAGGTTCTTGAATTTTACAGTCTTATTACACTGTACTTGCCCTGCTCATTGAAACTGCAGTCTTGGAGAGAGAACTCAGTAAAGACAGCTTTCATTAACCAACAAGACAGCATTACACTAGGAATAAGAACACTTAAAAGGAAATGGCAACCGTCAGAATTAATGCATACTAAGATATGTGCCAAATACTGAAATTAGTCTACTGAGATAACTGCATGCTTTCAAGTCCAACTCTTTTTCCTTCACTGGATACCTGACCACAGTTTAACTCTAAACTAAACAAACTGGGATTATGATCTATTGTCTAACAAAATGAATGTCAGGAACACTTATACAGAGTGTATTGTATTATGTTCATAGGGTTATAGGTAGTTATTAGGCATGCAGTCCAGAAGACCATTGAGGAGCTAATCCAACTCTCCAGTTGCCCTTGGGCACTGCATAAATGAATTCAAGCACCTAGCATAGGAACAGAATTATGGCCTTCTGACATTATATCGCCAAGGTGGGTGGGGAGATGTACTATTGCTACCCCTTGAGCTTCTCCATTAACATAAAAATACAAATGTAGCTAATTTTTCTTTACTTTAAACATCTTACAGAGGGTTATAAATATTAATGTTCAAAGAAAAAGGAAAACAAGAACATGAATATCTTTTTCTGCAAATGTTTAGTTTACCCAACCTCCAAAAGCGCTAGTAACCTTCTGTTTAAATACTAACTCACTAAAAGCTTATTACATAATGTATTATATTTCTGTAAATGTTTTAATTGTTCTGTACAAATCTTTGTTATTCTTTTGTAACATGTAATATGTAACTTGCAATATTTGGAACTTTTCTCCCTGGGCCTCCACTGAAAACGGGCTCTTTATGGCCCAATGGACCTCCCCGGTCATCAAACTTAAATAAATAAATAAATAAATTGTGCAATTCTCATGAAATGTATACATATGATCTCTATACCGGAATCAAGTACAAACTCTTGTAATAGAGTTTTACAGTAGAAGTGTCTCCGCACATAACAAAAGGCAGATTACACAGGTCTTAAATGAATATGGTTTTCTTCTCTAGTTTACTAGTCTTAGACATTCTTTGACTTATTTGATAATGACCAGCAGCATATTGATTGATCTTTATATCAACATTCTAATTATTTAAATAAAATAGAGCAGGATAACATATGACACCTCAATTAAACTCTGTGTAAAGTAGTATACGCAGTACTACCAAACTGTTTTTAAAACTGCATAGCTAAGTATTAAATCTAAAGAATGATAGTATCATTATTTTTTTTTCCAAAAGAAACAATTCTTGGAAAAAAATTCTCCTCCAGACTTTCCAAGATGTCTGCACACTGATCAACCTTTTAACTTCAGCTCTCCCAGTGTGAAAACAGAAACTGAGAAAAGGCAGCCAGAGATTGTCAGACTGAGTAAACTTCAGTTACTAGCTAGTATGTACACTGCCTGGATGCCTGCAAGAAAATCAACTAGAAAAGGTGAAGAAAAAGCATGACTGGGAATAATTCTGCAGCTGTTCAGCAAAAAGCATGTCCAGCTCCAGCTTTGGTGCAAGAGATGTTTACAAGCACTAAGTCAAAAGTGCTCAGAACTAATTAAAATAAATAAATAAATGAATGAGTATATCAACTTAAATAACAAAAGGCTAGAGAAATGGATATTCAGTTGAGCTGATAAACCTGCAGAAATCAGAGGTTGAATTGAAGAAAAGTCTGGCTGAATATGACACTGCTCAGAAAGAGATGTTTTACCCTTTGATGCATTAGAATTACTAGAATGACCTCTCACAGGGAAGGTTTGAAATAAGAGCTTGATATAGTTGCCAATATGTTTTTAGAGAGAGGATATCTACCTGATTTGGTAAAGGATATAAGAGATTATGTTCACTCACAGGTGGGGTGTTTAATATAAACCCTTATTAGGGATGGTTGAGGTTAATGACACCCCAATTACTTCCAAGAACACTTTTGAAAGAGCATTGGTGATACAGTACAGTCCCCAAGCATCCGAAATTAAAGAGTTAGGTTCATAGGTAGGTACTACGCTATCGGCCCTAGAGCCTATACAAGCCTAGCCAAAAAGGTACCCTGGCTTTCGCCACCCAAGAAAATTATTTTCCTGTGCCCCTGTCGAGTAGAGCCACAGAGGTGATCCCCAGGGTGAATTTCTTATTTCCCATCCAATCATATAGGTTCATAGTAAAGAGTAATTGGAATATTTTAAGGATGAACCCTTGTTTAGTTCAGATACTGGGGGCTGAGCCACTTTTTACCTACAAGGTACGAAGGAACTTGAAGGAATGGTCCAAGGAGGATTTTATTAAGTTGGTTATTCAAACTTCCAACATAGGGAGACAATGAAATGTGGGTCCTGCTGACAGTGTTCTTACATTTTAGAGGGTGAATCCTTAATATTGGAAAATAATATTAGTTCACATATATTTTTTGGAAAAGGGAACTGTTCAACAAAAATGGTGTTTATCTTGCTAAATGTTCAGATTATTCAGGGTTCTATGTGGGCAAAACAGAGAGACAGCTCCATAGAAGAATTTTATGAACATGATTATGATATAGCAAAAGGGAATGAAAATAATGTCCTAGATAAACACTCAAGAATTTGCTACACTTACAAAAATGTATTCTTTGTCATTCTGGAATGTGTACAGGTTAATCCGAGTGGGGATGATTGCAAACCTTTATTAGAAGCCAAAGAGGTTAAATGGCAATTAAAGTTGAATGCAACTCAACAGCCAGGCATTAATGAAAATATTTCTATCCACCCCTACTTGTTTTGGGATCTAATAAATTTTAAATGTACCAAAAAAATGCACTGAGGGGATGGAGAGGTCAAACTAATTATCTCTGGATTGTTATTACTATTTATATATTTTTGGATGAATACTGAAACAATGGGTTTATTTTAAAACCTTTTAGGTTGAGTTTAATAAGTACCATTCCCTTTGAATGGCATGGAGTTTAATTATTTAATTGGTTTTATGTGAATTGGTGATGGTGTTTCATTATATAAGGCGTGTGGCGGCATTTATGATTTGATTCTGATGAAGTTTTAATGTACTTTGGACGAAAGCACTTAATCTTTTTAAATTATCTGTTATTTTAATAAACTTAGCTTTTAAACAAGTCGAGGCATGGATTTTTGATGACAGCTAGCATTATCTACTTGAATTGTTTCTTGGTTGGTTTTGTAATGCTAAACTATTCCTGGAGTTATCACTCATTTTGTTTGGGTTTGAGCCAACAAATAGATTTCCTCAACGATATTCTGTTTTTTTCTCCCACCCACCATGAAGAAATCTATGCTGTTTGTTCTAAGCTTGCCATCATGAAAGGGGAATTAACCTGGCTCATCAAGCTGTTCAGTCAGTCAATAGGATCCCTGGAATAGCTTTGCATTGCCCTGATTCTTCCATGTTTGCTCCAAATGGAGGACACACAGTCGGACGTTGGGATTGTGAACAGGGAGCAGTAGGTGGTCATAAATGTTCCATCTTTTGGAAAACAAGCAGTGAACAAGTTATCTATAGTACACAGCAAGGTGGGACAAGTGATTTTGCTTTAAGGCATAAAGGTACTGTACCTAAAAAAAAAAGTATGTCGTAGCTGCTGCTATATCTGGTGAAGGCCGGCCCCACGGTAAAGTTTGTGATAGTCAATCTAATAATGGGGGAAACGGACTCCATAAAAGATTTGGGCAATGAGTTTAAAAGGGTCGTCAGGGGCAATAATAGACAAGACTTTAGGCCAATTTTGGACAAGAATTTTGTTTTTAATGATGAAATGAACATTAATAGCACTTCTTCGGAAATTATTTCAGGTTAGAATACTGAGAATTCCTTGAAGGATTTAATTATTAAGATGGAAAAGAAACTTTTTAAATTAAAACATTACAAGCAGACAATAATTATTTAAGGAGGTGTCTACAGTTGAAAATAGTCCCTCAGGGACTACATGTTTTTAAGTTTCCTTATGGTCTTGTGTATAATGATGAAATGTATGATGAATTTACAGAAATGCTTGACAGATTTGGTTTGGAATTGTTTGGAAAAATTAAGTTTAATGATTTGAATATTGACACTTTAATAATGGAGGTGGAAAATTTGAATTTGGATATTAAGAATGAGCTAATATTTGATCAGTGGGAAGGGTATTATATGAAAACTTTATCTAATGTTGAAAAAAGTGCAGTAATGTATTTAAAAGAAACTGAAGAAAATGGATAGGGATAGGAAGCAATATGTGAAAAAGAGGTTTACCCTGTTTGTAACAATGTTTCTAAATCAACCCATTATGGGAATGTTTTTAAGAACAAAGATGGCCAAAATCATAAAGGAAGGGGGGAGACAAATAGTAAATACAAGAGTAATAGATATCAGGATTTTTATGTTCCCCACCCTGGTGAGGCTTACGGACAGGAAATTATACTAGAGGCAAGGAGGATAAACTTCCAGTTGGAACCATCTGAATTTCTGGAGGGAAGGCAGGAGGATAAGAGGGTATTATTGAACAATAGCAACAAAATAGTGAATGATAAAAACAGATTTAAGATTTATAATTATACTGAATGAACAATTATTGATTATTTCATTTCGTTTCAGAAAGGTCTTAAATTTGTTCCCCACAAGAATTTTGATGTAGTTGACATTCTCATGGAAGTTAAGTTATTTACTAGGAAGTTGAACTTGGCAGTTCTGTTTGAGGAAAAGCCCTGCAGGGTGACTACCCCATTTTGGAGAGAAGATTTGGTAAGAAAGAAAAGTACCTTTAATCCCCACTTCACTTGATTTAAATGTTTTTGATAAAGTGGTTACTGAGAAGATATTCAAGTTACAAGTTTCCTCTAAACACAAAAAATGGACAGGGTGTTCTAATCTTAACAAGAAGGAAAGAGGATTGATGTATAGTTTTAGGAATGACAGAACCCTTCGTATTATGAAACCGGATAATGGTGGGGGGACTGTACTTTTCAATAGTTTAGATTATTCTAATGCAATGGGAACTTTGTTAAATGATACCAGTACCTATACATCTATTTGTAGGAATGAAGTGTTTATTGTTTATAGGAGAATTGACTCCTTTCTGGAGGAATATTTATTGGACCAGAGAGTAAGTTTGGATATCGACAAAGTTTTGAAAGTGGAAAATCCTGTTGTCCACAGTATTTTTCGCATCCTGGAAGTACACAAAAAATTATAAATCTGCCTTTTAGGCTGATCATCAGAGAGGATCTAAAACCTATCCCATTTGCATTTGCATTGACAGGTGGTTAAAACCATTATATCAAGTGGTTCCACATTTAATCAAGGACTCTTGGGATTTTTTAGGAATTCTTAAAAAAAGAACTATGATCTAAAAACCTGTTATTGTTAACCATAGATATAGCCTATTTGTTTTTCTGTATCCCTAAAAATGAGGGACTTGAGTTTTTTTTATAACAGATTAGAAAATGTACAAATTTTCTAATGATAGAATTCATTTGATAGTGGAATTAATGGCACTTGTTTTAGAGAACAATTTTATATTTTTCAAAGGCAAATATTTTAAAGGGGTGGCCATGGGGGTATCTTGTGCCCCCATTTTTGCAAATTTTGTTCTTTTAGAATGGGAGACAACAAATGTTTTAAATACAGATTTTATGTCTAACATCAAATTATACTTCAGATTCCTAGACAATATTTTTATCCTCCGGAAAGGGTCTGTTGAGGCTATTTCTGACTTTGTCAATTACCTCAACACTTCTTCAAACTTTTTGAAATTCACCTTTAATTTTGATTTAAATCAAATAAGTTATGTGGATATTTTAATTTTCCATACTGATGATGGCTTTAAATCACTAACATACAGAAAACCCACCTTTAGCAACCTCTATTTGGATTTTTTTCAAGTAGCCACCCTTTTAGTCAGAAAAGGAGTTTAGTTAAAGGTCAATGCATTAGAATTGCTAGAATGACATTTCACAGGGAAGATTTGAAATAAGAGCTTGATATAGTTGCCAATATGTTTTTAGAGAGAGGATATCTATCTTATTTGGGAAAGGATATAAGAAATTATGTTCACTCACAGTGGGGTTTTAAATATAAACCCTTATTAGGGATGGATGAGGTTAGTTACATCCCAATTACATCCAAGAACACTTTTGAAAGAGCATTGGTGATGTAGTACAGCATCCCAAACTAAAGAGATAGTGAAAAGTAATTTGAATATTTTAAGGACGAACTCTTAGTTCAGATACTAGGGGCTGAGACACTTTTTACCTACAAGTTAGGAAGGAACTTGAAGAAATGGTTCAAAGGAGGATTTTATGAAGCTAGTTATTCAAACTTCCAATGTAGGGAGACCACGAAATGTGGGTCCTGCTCACAGTGTTCTTACATTCTAAAGGGTGAATCCTTAATATTGGAAAATGATGTTAGTTCACATATATTTTTTGGAAAAGGGATCTGTTCAATAAAATTAGTGGTTTATCTTGCTAAATGTTCAGGATATTCAGGGTTCTGTGTGGGCAAAATGGAGAGACAGCTCCATAGAAGAATGTACTAACTTAATTATGATATAGCAAAAGGTAATGAAAATAATGCCTTATATAAACACTCAAGAATTTGCAACACTTACAAAAAGTTTTTATTTGTCATTCTGGAATGTGTACAGGTTAGTCCGAATTGGGGTGATTGCAAAACTTTATTAGAAGCCAGAGAGGTTAAATGGCAATTAAAGTTGAATGCAACTCAGCACCCATGCATAAATGAAAATATTTCCATCCACCCCCTACTTGTTTTGGGATCTAATACATTTTAAATGTACCAAAAATGCACTGCGGGGGTGGAGAGGTCAAACTAAATATCTTTGGATTATTATTATTTTTTAATCTATTTATATGTTTTTGATGAATATTGAAACAATGGGTTTATTTTAAAACATTTTAGGTTGAGTTTAATAAGTACCCTTCCCTTTGAATGGCATAGAGTTTATTTAATTGGTTATGATATTTTATTATATAAGGCATGTGGAGGTATTTATGATTTGATTCTGATGAAGTCCTGATGTATTTTGGATGAAAGCACTTAATCTTTTTAAAGTATGTGTTATTTTAATAAACTTAGTTTTTAAACAAATTGAACCATGGATTTTTGCTGACAGCATTATCTACATGAGTTGTTTCTTGGTTGGTTTTGTATTCCTTGAGTTATGTTTCAAAAATGGTAGAATTAATGGACAGAGCATGTAGGGAAAATCTAAGATTTTCTGCTGTACCAGAGAAATTAGAAGGAACAGACTGTATTAATTTTATGAAGGCACAAATAAGCAACTTGACTGGTATTACACAGCAGGAACTGTTAATTGAAAGGGCAGACCATGTGTATGCTCCAAATATGTCCATGAAAAACAGTCAAGACCTTTTTTCAGTAAAGATGCAAATCTACCAGCAGAAAAAGGTGATTCTGGCAAAACTGTGGCAAAAGGGCAAAGTACTAAAGGTTGGAGACAGTAGAGTGTGGAAAATGATTATTCACTGTCCACCAGGCAGAAGAGAAACACATTTATTCCAGTAATTAGGGAATGTTGAGAGACAGGTGTGATATTCAAGCTGCTGTACCCAGCTGTCTTCAGAATATTTCTTCCTGGAGGATCAAACTAATTTTCTGATGCAGACCAGGCTAAGGAGGAAATGCAGAACTTTGTCCAACACAAAAATGAGCCATCATGCAAAAGAAGACTCTGCTTCTCATTCTTTTTATAATAAAGCACACAGAGAGACATTGCCAGTGAAATCTTTTCCACTGTTCCAAAGGAAAATGCTTGCGAGACAGAGAAAAGGCGTTGACCAGAAGAGTAGGGAGCATCATGGAATTAAACCAGAATCTGGAATTGGGCAATGGAGTTAAATAGGAAGAAGACCAGCAACACTGAAATTACTGAATAAATGTGAGACTGCAAACCATCAATCACATTTGTGAAATATGTCTGTATAAGAATAAGTTGAAGTAGTAGACTCGTTGACTTTGAAAAACTTGTTTAAGTTAACAGGCTGTAGTCTTGAGTTGTTTTGGTGGAGGATGGTGTGTAAAGTACACAGATCATAATATATGACAGCTGATATGTTTTCTCCCCCAGGTGAATGTCTGGATTAAGAGCCTTAGCTTAATCTAATAACAATTTTTAAGGGGAAACAAGTAAATATGAGAACAACAAATATAATGAACATTTTCTTTTAGCAATAAATGTTTCAGCTTGTCTTTCAGGCTGTAAGAGGACAGCATTTTTCTTTTTTTTCTTATTTTTTTCATGTAGGCATGCTGATAATGGAGCAATAAAAGACATAACATTGGTTTCTTCAAGCCTAAAAATTAATGATTTCTTAAAGTATGCAAGTAGTTTTTTACATCTGGGGAGGGAGAATAAAGATAAAAAAAGAACAGACACCAATTAGTGTAAGTAGAAGCACAGGTAATGGCATACATCTTAGCATGGATTACCTCAGTTTCAGGTTAATTAGGGCCTGTGTTAACAGCAGTCTGTCTGGCACAAATGTTCCTATTAGGAGGGTTAAACTTCATTATTTGAAGATGTACATAGCTATGTGTTTTTGCTCCATTAAGTTAATAGTTATGGGGCATTATTGTGGTGTTTTTTTGAGGGTTTTTATTAAAACAAAAAGTCTTGTAAAATGTGACACAGGTTCCAATGTTGATAAGAGAAAAACTGTATAAAGGATTATATATATATACACACACACACACATGTATATATATATATATATATATATATATATATATATATATATATATATATATATATATATATATATATATATATATATATATATATATATATATATATATATATATATATATATATAAAATAGGTGGGAATAATGATTTCTTACCATAATGCTGACCCTTTCCATATTATCTTAGAATGTTAGTAGTCTCATGGGTATAGACAAAAAGGAAGGAATACTTAACTATATTATGAACTGCATAATGCTAAAAAGCAACACTACAAGAGACACATTTGAAAAGAACTGAGCTTGGGAATTTGATGAAAAAAAGATTTCAGGATGGATATTCTGCAGAATATCAGGGGCAAGGGAAAAGAAGAGTACTTATATTAATTGCTAGAGGAGCGCCGATAGTGGTAGAAGAGGGAAAAAAGATAAAAATGGTAGATTTGTAGTAGTAAGGGGTTACTGGCAAGGGATGAGGATTATGCTGGCATATATTTATATTCACCTAAAAAAAAATTAGGAGAAATAATTAGTTTTCAGCAGGCAATATTACTTATAGGTGTAGACTGGAATTTGATTTTCAACAATGAGGATGTATCTGGGGAGCCTAGAAGGGAAAATATAACAAAAGAGGGTAGATTTCTGAAAAAAAATATATATGAAAATATTTGGCATGAAAGATGTGAATTCAGTAGTAGGAACTTTGATAGAATTTACATATTATTCCTCAAGATACAATAACTGAACTAGACTTCACAGAAATTATAATTCACAGGAATATGCCTATTTAATTGAGAACTTTGATACACATCCAGTAACTATTTCAGTTCATGCAACAATAGTTCTTAAGAGACAATTGTAGGATAATGAAGTAAAGATGAGACACTGGTACTTCCCCACCTATCTGTTAAAAAGAGTGGAATTTAAGCAATAGATAGTGGAAATTATCCAGGATTTATTGGGAAGATAGAATATACTCCAGAAGTTATAGTGAGAGGGATAAAATGAAAGTGGAGCTTAAATAGGGTAGAAATAAAATAAAAAGAGATCTGGTTAAAAGTAATAATTATTTAGAGGGGCTGACAAAGATAAAAGTATTACAAAACAAGGGGAATCTCTCAGAACAAGAGGAGATGCAATTTCACAGTGCTAAAGAGAAAACCTGGGAGTACCTGGATAATATGCATGAGTTTAAAAAAATTGCTGTTAAGCAACTGTTTTTGATAACTCCAGAGCACAAGTGTTATTGCCAAACTTATGGAGACTATAACAAGAAAAATAACCAGAGATCCTGTAGAAATATTGGACATTTCTGTAATTTTATGAACAATCATATAAAGCAGAGAAGTGGGAAAATCAAGAAAAAAACAAATGGAAATGTTTATGAAAGACTTACATATGTCAAGGTTAGAGGTAGATGTGGCTCAACAACTAACAGTTAAGATAGGAGGAGATGAGATAAAAATGGTGATGTATAACCTCTCTACAGGAAAGTCTCCAGGAATAAATGGCATTCCAGTGGCAGTTTGGAAGTTGGGAGGGAGAAAACTGAT
Organism: Protopterus annectens; assembly: GCF_019279795.1. Classification (NCBI taxonomy): domain Eukaryota; kingdom Metazoa; phylum Chordata; order Ceratodontiformes; family Protopteridae; genus Protopterus; species Protopterus annectens. The sequence continues at coordinate 864,377,867 of NC_056735.1, forward strand.
GCATAGGTTCATAGGTTCGTACTAGGCTATCTGCTCTAGGGCATTTATAAGCCTAGCCAGTGTGTGTTTGGCTTTCGCCACCCATTTTAAATGAATTTTGCTATGCCCTTTTTGGAGGTTAGTATACTGTGCCTCTGTCTAACAGTGACACAGAAGTGATACCCGGGGTAAACCTACTATCTCCCATCCACTCATCAAGATTCCTCTTGAAGAGAGTCAATGAGGGACTCTGCCTAACCTGGACTGGGATTTTATTCCAGAGTGAAGGGAGCCTCTGGGTTATGAATCTGTCCCTCCAGCATGTCCTATTTATTTCAGTGCTGAGGTTCAAGTCTCTCGAACATGTAGCTCGATGGGATTTGGATTTTCTGAGGTGCAGCATGAGGTGCAGGATTCTGAAGAAATCCACATGATGGTGGATGAAAGCGCTTAATTCATTTTCAAGTTACACTTTCTGCATATTTTCTGTATACTGCTTTATAATTGTTGGAGAGCTGTAGTCTAAATAAAGGACATATTATTGCTTCTGCTGCTTGTTCCTTCTGGACCTGAGGAATATTTTGTTGCTTTTGGCATTCTTTGGATTTTTTATTCATTAATTCCGGGTTGGACATGGCTTTATACGTCAGGCACAGATCGCCTCTGAGCAGGCGGTATGCCACTGAGTAGAGCTGGAGTTTCTTTAACCAGGCAGCATATGGCATCTGTTTGAGCCCTTTGATCCTCTTGGTGAGGTACTTTTGGGGTCTTTCCAGTTGCTGCAGGTGTCTGGTAAGGTACATCCCAAAAGGGGCATTGTACTCAATTATGGGCCTGATGAGGGATGAGTAAAACTTCCCCTGATCTAGATGTGAATCCCTTCATGATTAGGTGGGCTATATAAAATGTTTTTCTAACCACTTTGGCCACGTGGTTGTCAAATGAGAGATTGCTATCAACCTGGGTCCCCAGGTCCCTAATTACTTCTTCCGTACTTAATGGATTACAATTATGTGGTAATTTGTGGGCACTTTGTGTGTGCCAAAGGGGATGACTATACACTTTTTGGCGTTTAGCTTGAGGCCATGGCTCTGGCACCAGTTGTCTGTTTCTATGAGGCCCTTTTGTAGGATGCTTGTGTCAGCTGGAGAGTCTATTATGGCGCCCAGTTTGCAGTCATCTGTGAACTTGGTCAACCACAGTCCTTCCGTGTTAGCCTGTACCTCCGAGAAATATATACCGAACAGGAGAGGTCCCAGGACTGAGCCTTGTGGGACGCCACTTGTAACTGGTTTGGAGTCTGATATAGCTAGCAATTCTAACCATGTGGGTTCTGTCCTTGAGCCAGTTTGCAACCCATCTAGTGACATAGGGTTTATATTTAAGCTGGTGAGCTTATCTATAATGCCCGAGTGGGGTATTGTATCGAAGGCTTTTGCAAAGTCCATGTAGGCTGTGTGGACCACCTTCCCCTCATCAATGGCCTTGGTGACTGTTTCAGATAAATTGACCAGGTTTAAGAGGCAGGATCTGCCCTTAACAAAGCCGAACTGGGTAGGATCCAATGCCTGTAGGTCCCCAATATCTTTATTTATGAGGTCCATGATGATCCTTTCCATAGCTTTGCAGACCAAGCTAGTCAAGCTTATAAGGTGATAGAGGTTCCTAACATAACTAAAGAAAGCCTTGTGATTATCCTTAGTGTCCTGGGCAATTTTTCTCTCAAAGCTGGCCTTAGACGATTTTATGAGTGCCCATAGTTTTTTGCTAATACTGATCAGAGATGCATTCCCTTTTTGGGATTTTGCTCTATCATGTAGTAGCTTCCTCCTTCTATTGTATAGTTTGTTTATGGCTGGGGTCCACCAGACTGGATGCCTAACTTTGGAGGATAGGGTCTTGGTTTTATTTGGGATTGCATGATCCATGCATTCCTGAAGATGTTCATAGAATGCGTTTATAAAGGATTCTGGTCTGGGCTGTATTTTCCACAGGCCGGGGCTTTGAAGGATTCCACCTCGGTTTTGAGGAGTGTGAAATTTGCTTTAGAGGTTTTTCACTGTGGTTTTCTGGGCAGGGGGTGGGGTCGGGATGTGAATATCTAGTGAGATTAGTTTATGGTCTGATCTTACCAGTGAGAGATACACTTTTGGTCTGGAGCATAGAGTCCCCATGTTGGTGATGATCAGGTCCAGTATGTTTTCCCCTCTTGTGGGAGTGGCAACAAGTTGTTCCATAGCATTTGAGTTTATAAATTCTAGGAACCTTTGGGCTAGGGTGTTGGAGCTAGAGTAATGCTCCCAGTCTAAGTTAGGGTAGTTGAAGTTGCCCAATATAATGGTGTTTGGAGAGACCTTCATATTTTCCATTGTTCTCAGGAAGGCCAAGTGGGGTTCCTGGGTTTGGGAGGGTGGTCTGTAGCAGGCTATAAACTGGAAGGCAGTTTTACCCACTGTTAGTTGCACATGGATAGTCTCTGATGCTTCGTGCTGTGCCACCAACCTGGGGGTGTGGGTATCTTTGACGAATATTGATACTCCCCTCCTTTTGTGGTTCGGTCCAAGTTTTAGGGCCGAAAAACATGGTATGAGGTATAACCTGGTAGTGCTGGGGTGCTCTCGGGAGCCTTGAACCAGGTTTCTGTTACTGCACAGATATCGATGTTCTCCCTGCTAAGGAGAGTTTCAAGTGCGTGCATCTTAGGTTTAGACTTCTGGCATTGAGTAGCATTACTCTTAGTTTCTTATCCCTTGTGATACCTATGGAGGTGGGTTTGTCTTTTGAGCCTTGCTTTAAAAAGGCACTATGGGGGTGGCAAGAGCCTTTGCCAATATCCAAAAGCCCAGGGGTGACAGGTGCAAGCCATCCCTAGCGAAGCATTGTGGCTTGTCGAACATGTCATCCCAGGCAGACAGGCATTGGATCCCCTTTGAATGACACCAATACTTAAGCCAATTGTTGAAATTGATCATCTTGTCTTCATATTGTGGCATCATTCTTGGTGAGGGTAAGATGCTACTCAAGGTCAGGGTCATACCGGCCTGGGTTACATGCTCAGAGAGCTCCTCTATGTCTCTTTTCATGTAGTCCAGGGAGGTACGTCTCGGGTCATTCACACCAGCATGGACAATGACTGAGTCATATTTGTACTTGCCTTGGAGTGACCTGAGTGCTTGTGTTATGTGGTGGATCCTAGCGCCTGACAGGCAGCTCACCATGACCTTCTCCTTGTTCAGCCTGGTGAGTGGGACTTCAGTGTGCCTGACGATAGAGTCACCTATTGCAAGTATATCAGGTATGTTGTTTAGCCTTGAGGGCCTTGACTGTTTGGCACACTGGCTTTGTGAGCTATGTATTGCATGTGTTTTGTTTTGGGGTAGTGGTTGCTTGGGTGTCTGCTTTGGAGGTCTCTGCTGCTTAGGCAGGTTTTTATTTAGAGCCTCCGAGTATGTTTTTGTGTGTTTGTGTTTGGTTTGCTGTCGTGGTAGGTCTATGTGAGACTGGAATTGTAGTAAGTGTAGTTTCCTTCTCCTCCTGACTGGTTACACCAGTACTGAGTTGAGAGAGCTTAGCCTCCAATTTGGCTATATGGTTGCATCTCTCACATGTGTTGGAATTTGTTGGGAGGAGGAGAGGGTTGTCTGTGTACATGAGGCAGTTGTAACATTGCCTCAAGATTCCCAGATTCACCAGCTGGACTGGAGAGGAGATTGACAACTGACCTTTGGACATGCTAGAATAGTATTGGGAATTCCTTTATAATTGAAAAAAGGGCCAGTGGGGAACAAAGTACTCAAGGGGAGTTTGTGAGGGTGTAGTGCTTTTAATTTTTTAGTGCTGACTTATATAATTGCTTTAGTGAGCAAGTGCCAGGCTTTAGAGTGGGAATAGGGTGTTTATTATGAGAACTAGATCAGTTCTAAGGGAAAAAGTGAAGAGCAGAATTTGTGGAGCCGAGAATGGTTTAAACCCAATTAAGCGGCGCTGCCCGATGCTGCGCTATGCACAAAATCGCGCAAAGCCACGCTAAAGCGGGTTTTATACAGGGGGACTTGAAAGAGATAGAAATTGGCCCAAAACGGCCAATAGACTACCAGATTCTTGTGCTGGGAACACTCCTCCAGGGATAGATAGGCTACTCCAAGCTCCCCACTGCCACTGGTGAACAAAGAAGTATACAGAGCTGGAAGGTTTTGTTTAATAGTATTTTAAAAGGAGAGGAAGCACCAACATCCTGGAAAAAAGCTGTGTTGGCTGTAATACCTAAAGAGTGTAAAGACCCATCTGATCCAGCTTCATATAGGCCCATTTCAATTTTAAACCATGATTATAAAGTGCTTATATTTATAATGGCTAAAAGAATGGCAAAGGTGATGCCAAAATTGATAGAAATGGGTGGGCGATGTGGTTTTGTTGAGGGGAGGGAAACATTTGACAACATTAATAGAACAATGATGAGCCAGCAGGAAGCAGAATGTATGAAAATACTGCTGTTATTGGTGGGTCTTGATGCATAAAAACATTCAACAGATTAAGCTGGGATTTTATGAGTAGGGCAATGGAATCATTTGCATTTTGTGATGCAATAATGGTAATTAGAAGGCTATATGAGGGATCAGAGGTAAAAATCAAAGTGGGAGCATTCCTCTCTCGAAAGCTGTGATTGAACTGAGGATCCATCGGTAAAGAAAATAAAGGACTCCGAAATTCAAGGATATAATTGGTATGGTGTTCAAGAAAAGTTGGCATTATTTGCAGATGATATTATTTTGTACCTGATGGAACTCAGTGCTGTGGAATATTCTGAGACAGTTTTTTTCAGGATATAAAATTAATGAAGATAAAACAAATGGTATAGCTTAAAACTATGTACCAACACTCACATTGGTCCAGCAATACCCATATTTATGGGGACATGATAAAATGAACTATTTAGGAGTATAGATTAAAAAGGATTTTGTTACAGCTGTTAAGGATATGTGGGAAGCGACTAAAATGATAATACAAAAACTGAGAAACTGGAGTTCTTGCCTATGGATATGGATAGCAAGAAACAAGCAGTAACATATTTTTAGTCCCTTTAGTTTTATACACATGCCAGGCATATTTTATCAACCAGAGGAGAAGTTCTGGACATTAATTAATAAAGAGTTAAAGGATTTTATTTGGGAGGGGAAGAGGGCAAGAAACAAGTGGGATTAATCAGTTCTCCCAATAGAACAAGGCAGTTTAGGATTACCTGATTTGAAGAAATATTTTAGAGCTGCACAGGTAAGGCTCCTATACATATCACAAGCAGAAAGCTACAATTCAAAGTGGGAAGGGATGATGAAGTAGAGGGGTAATTCAAAAAATAAGGAAAGAATGGAATTTGGGGCCAGATCCTTAATGAGAATAACAACAATCATACAGAATATTATATTCATAAAGTAGCAGAAAGCATACTAAGAACTAAACCAACACTGGAATGGAGGAAGGAGATTCTGCAGCTAGGGATGACTGCAATTGAGGGGTACAGAGAAGAGACAAGATGGGACTGGAAATTACTGGAGGAAGATGGCAAAGAAACCAAGGTATTGGAAGCAAATAATTAGGGAAGGGAAGGTAATAGAATGGGAAGGCTCCAAGAAGATATTTAGATTGAAGGATAATGATTGTCTACACTATATGGGACTGATATCTGAGTACAGATAAAGAGAAAGAAATAGGAGAATCCTAAATGAAAGACCTGCACTGTTTGAGTTTTTTTATTCAATCTAGAACAGAAGCTGCTGTTAAAAAAGGAATAATCAGTAGGGTGTGTAAAATACTGCATGATAACTATAGGAATCAATCGGAAGAGATAAAAAAATATTGGTAAGAAAGATTAGATATGGAATTCACAAAGAAACATTGGGAGGACATATGTATGGCTTCCAGATGTGCAACAAATTCTAGATTTAATTTTTTTGCCTGAAAGTGTTTGCATAAATACTTTTATACCTCAAGTAGACTCCAAAATTTTTTTCCTCAGGTAGATGGCAAATGTTGGAGGCATGCTGGAGAAGAAAGAGGTAACTGGGAACATTTGTTTTGGGAGTGTAATGCGGTGGCAAATTTTAATCTTTCCCTACAGAGTACTCTATCAGGAATACTAGACAAGCAAATGAGTGTAACTAAGTTAACGTTTTTTTTTTTTTACTTGGTTACAGGATCTGAATTGCCTAGACATAGTAAGGCCTTGTTAAGTTTAATTCTGCTGGCTGCCAAAAAAGCAATTTGTAGAAAATGGAAATCTTAGGAGTAAATTACATAAAAAGAAATGGAAGCTGTTGGAACAGTACATGCAGAAAATGTTTAGGAGGAAAGACGTAAAAGAAGGCAGTAATGAAATAATTAATGTAATGTAATGATTACATGAGATATAAAAATAAATCTGATGTATGTTTGTAAATGGGAACTTGTTAATGTGCTTTGATTACTTTTATATAAATGTAAGTCACAGACACATGTACATGTCCAGGTTAACACCACCTCTTTCCACTCTTTATTTTTAAATTTGTTGTTGCTGTTATTACTCCTGAAGAAATACTCAATTTATATGAATAAGGGACTTCTAATCAACTGTTGGAATATTTAATTGATAACAAAAAGTATCCCTCTATTATTTGTATACACTAAATTTCTAATTCACTTGAATTTCTACTTCCTACCTTCTATATATTATTGTCCTGTTTCTTCTTCTAATATTCTCTCAAGCTCTCTTGCTTCTTTTATAAGTGTTAACATTGTATAACGCTATTCTCTATAATGTAACCATTGTATAAATTTGTTTTTGAAATGTAACTGAATTACAAACAGGGCATCTATATGATGTGTCTATCTAATATTCGATCCATTGTACATACCTTTTTTTTATCTTTTATTGTAACTTTATATTTACCTGTTCTTTTATAGAAAGCAATGCTTTATACTGTAACTTTTTTTACATTATGTTATTCATTGTTTCTCCTCGGGCCTCTGCTGAAAATGGATATTTGCCCAGTTGGACATTCCCAGTAAACAAATGTAATTAATAAATAAATAAATAAGTCTGCCTATGTCACATGTGATAATTCATTAAAGGTGTTTTAAAAACATTCTCCTCTACCAACGCTTATTGCCTCTTTAATTACTGGCTTTTCTTTTGTCTACTATTTCCTAGTAATTGACTTTTTTTGTTTATAACTACCACCAATAATGAGAATAATGTTTTTCATGCTTAGTTGTGTTCTCTGCACCCCAGCCAAGTAACATCCATCCCTAAGAGGAATTAAGTGCCTGATTCCGTAAAGTTTGTGGAAGCTATTTACAAACAGTGCAGCACGCCAAAGGAAGATTTCAGCACACCTACTGCGGACATGATTCCAGAAGACACTCTGAAGGCAGACTAAGTACTTAATTATTCACTGTAGGATAATTATGTATTCGACACACAGCAGTGTGATTCAAAAACATGTTGTATGCATATAATGCAACTCAAATGCAACAAACAGCTGGGCCAGCACTGTTTTTTGAAATCCCCAGCACATACATTATGGACCCCAATGAATTCAAGTGAATACTACAGATTATGGTGAAATCCATAGAAAAATGAAAAAATAAATAAATAAAATGCATCCTGCTGGTAATATACTGCAACAGACTGCAGTGATCCAAGTCACAAATGAGGCTGTGGCTGTGCATCCTAGAAGGCAGCCAGCTAGAGTCAGAGCAATGCTGCAGCTAAACCAGTTGTCATACCAGCAAAAAATAAACAGATACCATCTAGACAGACAAATGGTATAGGGTGTCTGCAACATGTGTGCCCCACACATGTCTGTGCAGAGCCTATAAGGAAACCCCATCCCTCTTGAATCCAAAGTGTGTCTGGGATATTCCAGAGACACATAGGGGATGCTGTGGTGACAGCTGCCAGTCGTATACTAGCAAACTTCCTGGAAGCAATGTGCAGCAAGGTGGATGATTGCATACATTTTCCATCTGCCTCCATGGAGTGGAGAACTGTAATGCACCAGTTCTATAACATAGCAAACTCCCTCCATGTATTTAATGCAATAGATTGCACAGACATACCTACCAAGACAACAGTGCATCCAGAAGCAGACCGATACTTAAAGAGAAAGGGATGTACATCCATCAACTGCCAAGTTGTGTGTGTAGCAGATGGCAGTATAACAAACATCATGGCAACACACCCAGGAAATGTCCATGATGCTGCTATTTGGAGGGAAAGTGGACTCAGGGCTGCATTCCAGCAAGGTTAAATACCTTAGTGACTGCTACTGGGTATGTACAGGAACACAGCTAGGATGTTCATTAAGGATATCCATCTCAACAACATCCAGTCTGACAAAAAGTGTTTTTATTCCCCACAAGTGACTGTGGTTTTCCACTTCAGCTGTGGCTAATGACCTTGTACCATGAACCATCCAACCCTGCCCAGGATGCCTACAATATAGCACACACAACAACCAGAATCACCATAGAGTATGTATTCCGTGTTTTGAAAGCTAGGTTCAGATGTCCGGACATACCCGGGGATGCACTGCAATACACATCTGAGAAGGCAACACAGATGATAACTGTGTGTGCCATGGTCCATAACAAACTAACTCGAGCACATGGTGATCTTTCAGCTGCAGGTGTGGGTGAACTACCCCAAGAACCACAAATGTCTGAAAATGACATCTCATAATTATCATAGGAGGAACAGAAGAGCATGAGGGACAGAAGTCACAAGCATAGGCAAGGTAGGGTGCAATCACAAGTGCAGGCCCATGCTACACAGCAGCATCTGACCCAAACATTTGAATCATGATAAGCTACATGTACATGAGTACACAGCTTGTACAGTGATGTCCAGTTGTTGCCCCACAACAGTAACACAGATTGCACCTAATAGCAAGTACCTACTAAATGTACACACTTAGTATCACACATAACATAAGTCTAACATTCCAACATGAACATATGCAAATGTGTCAAAAAAAACCCATCAACTCAGGGTACAACTGACACAGGTATGCATACACACTCAGTTTGTTGTATCACTGTATGGTAAACAGTAAGGGACACATATCAGTGCTACACTTACATATCTGTACAATATTATAACATGAAAAAGAGAAAGCACGCTCAACATAATGCAGACATTTTTATTTCAGAAAAGACATATCACACTACAGTGGTATTGAAATAATATGAAGCAGCTATATGTACTACTCTGTTGAACACACTCTAAAGCAGTCTTGGCCAACCTCACTGATGTTTCACACCCCAGTCCTCCCTGCCACAACCATCTACAGACATATCCTGTGCGGGTTGATCCACAGACGAGTTGGATAAGGGTACAACACCATGTTAAGATGGATAGAGCATGACTGCAAGTTGAAGGCCTTGTGATGGGTGGAACCTCAGCAGATGGGTCAGCTGTTGAAATCTGTGTAGGTTGGACCACAGACAGGGATTCCCGATGCCCAGTGGTCATTTTGTGGACAGGTGGCCTGCCTCTCATGGTTTACAATCTGCTGTGCATAGTCATGTAAGCAAAATCTTGCTTGTAGAACAACATTGCTGCAGTACAGTAGAGGCCATGATTTCCACTGACCATGCCACAGCTAGCAGGCTCTCATTCTGAGCAGCCATTGAGGTCATAATCTCACCATCTCTGCGCACTTATCCTTCATGCATGATACATAGCTGGTGTGTCACATGATCTGTGGCACCTGCAAGTGCAGGGACATCTGAATGATGCCATTGCTGTGACCGTTCATTTGCCTACAGTAGGAGGTGGATGTCCTCTGACACCTGGCCATGTATAGCATCTGCTCACTTACATCTACAGTGATGCCCTGTGGCTGGTTGTTGTGTGGTTCTGCCAGCAGCTCTGGTGTGCTGATCAACAGCCTTAACCTGTTCAATGTCCACTATGCCATCATCCTCTGAATCTGTTGATAAGTGGACTTCTACATCTAAGGATACATCTGGTGCTACATCAGTGTCAACCTCACAGATGGACTCTCCAAACAACTGAAGGTCCTTTACACCAGGATCCACACTACCATGCTGAGACACATCATGAGCAACGTCATCATTGCTGAATGGGTTACTGGATGATAAAGACAGTTAATGTGCTACATGATATAAAGACACAGATCAGGACAATGTGTCTATGGCACATTATAAATATCAAAAACACTTGGCATATATATTTCACTGAAATGTTACAAATAATAATTACTTCACTGCAGTGTACTGTATGTATGTTTCACGGAATGTACATACCATAACTATATAATCTATTAACATGGCCAACATACATGACATATGTGATGCATAAAAAAAAAAAACACCTGCCAAACACTCATGGAATGATGTTTTTGTTCAACTGGGGTGAAGTTCGACTAGAGTAGGGAAAGAAAAAATGTTACGATCACATCATTCACAACATTAAACAGGTGAACACAGTTAAAATATAGAGAATATGTGACATACACATACCACTCATATATGCACTTGAGGACTCCTGCTGTGCAGAGGTTGTGGGTTGTACTGTGTATCTGCAGTGGGAAAGTAAAGAGAAAGAAAGCACAGTTATGTATTTAGCAAAACAAATACTGACACCATCACATATACAAAACAGTAGTATGGGCTGCAAATACTCATGTGATGGTGCTGCAACTGTACACCAGAAGGGCCCGTATTGGCAAATATTGACAAAAATGTTAGGCATCATGTGTGCTACACATTGTTGAATGCTCTGACAATGCCAATGTAACATACCTGGTTTATCTGCTCTTGATAATGCGTGGCTTGCCCCTCCAATGGATGTACTTGTAGTGTTCAGTGCTAATAAAAAAAACAATATAACAGTAAACAGCAGTGCTATTAAATGAGGTGGGGGGACTAACAAAGTAGTGCGCACAAAAACAGTATAGAGACACTCACATGCTGGTCCTTGGTGTAGGCCCGAAGTAGATGAATCTGTGAATATTAACACAATACACATAACAAATTTTGTTTGCACTGCTTTGTCCATAATTCACATCTGCTAATACATGTAATTATACATATGTTCATCATCCTCAACCTGTGGGGAAGTGTTCATGGCTCAACTCTGCTGCTGTAAATCAAACCCAGAAATACACGAATATGCATGATGAAGTGATATGCAGTGTGTCTCACTACACTCATCCCATTACTGAACATAAATTCAGGCATGTCCATCCTGGAACTCCAGCTTCAATCCCACAACCAGAGATTCATCACTCCCCTCTTGCTGTATGCAATGAGGCCAAAAAAATTGTGATGTCATCAAGGGAGTCAGTGGTGGCCCACCACCAGTAGCATCTCTCGATATCTTATCATGTGTCACTCTGTTAGCTGCATGAAGGGTCATGTCTGAGCAGCATCATCTACAGGCCTCATGTGATTGGTTATGGCATCCAACTGCATTGGTCATGTCGGTGAGGTCCATCCAGATTTCATTTCTCCAAACAATATATCCTGAATGGCCAAGGAGTATCTTTCCATATTGCCAAGAGCATCAATTATGATGCAGTTTTCCTTTGGGAGGGGGTTGTCACCCGTAGGATGCTCAGCCATCTGGAAAACATTGGTACACACACACAATAATATTCATGGTTGAGCACATTTATGCATTTGATTCTGTGAACAGCATATGTCAAAATAAACACTATGCATTCCTGTGCAATGCAAAGATCTGTATAACACTGTCTGTGATAAATACTAACATGACATGTAAAAGTATCAACAATGCCTTCATACAATATTTGTAAAATCAACATAGCTTGTAATATCTGTACAGTTCATGACTGGGAATATAACACCTGACTCATCATATATGTTGAAGGGAGGCCAAAGACAACAGCATCACACCACCAGAGTTTGCTTGCATTTCACATTAGGTTGTCCTGTGCCTTTCCAATCCAAAAACACTGCAGCTGGATTGGAAAGGCACAAGATAACCTGAAAAATGACTGGAAACGATTTACTCCAACTGATTTGAATGATGAAGTCTACCAAACTGGCAGGGTAGACGAAAAGCGCTTCACTTTTCGTTTGGAATAAAGCTTTGTGGATTATTCATTTGTGCACCGGAGCCGTTATCTTACTTATTTTGCTTGTTTGGTCCGTGTTGTTGCTTAGTCAACTTACGGAATGCATCAGAATAACTCAGGATCCATAGGTAGTACAGATACATAGTAAATTGAGACAGTAGTGATAATATCTTTGTTAAGAAGCATCTTTGAAGAAATATCCGTAACAGCAACAGCACATGTTTTAACAGTGCTTTAGGGAACATGATTTAAGAAATATCCATAAGATCACCATCACATACTAAATGCAGATACTGTCATAATCCGTAGGTTTTTGTAGTTAGATCACAAAGTTTAGGGTATTACCAGTAAGAATTGCAGATGATCCATAAATCCTCCACTATATACTGATAGCATTTGCAATGGAAGTTTGTCTACACAATTGCATATGGGATTGAACCAAACAACAACTGTATACATAAAATTTCCAGATAATACGACTCCAGGAACATTTAACAAATTTTGTTAAACTTAACATTTTGTGTAAATATGACTTTAAACATGTACCTTTTGAAATGATTATCTTTAACAGATTTACTAATTACCACTACAGAACTTCCACCAGTTGCCAATGTACCTCGCACTCAGATTCACAGAACCAAAGTGCACCTTGTGTGCACCCAGCTTTAAGTAACTTTGCGCCATACATAATTAATGAAGTTAATTAAAATTCAATTTTTTTTTAATCCCATTCATGCACCTCCATGTAAATTGTTATGCACCAAAACACACAGGTGTACCATGTAAACACCCAATAGATATCGATAAATGCTACCATGTATTGCGCGTGTCCGTTATCTTCCAATAATCTTAGAACATGACATCAGTGCCACTTTCAAATATTGATTTTGATTTACTGATCAGACTATTGCTAACTGCAAGCTGAGTGGTACCTCGCTGTACATTTCTATGTTTTTTAGATTTGTACTACTTGAGGATCATGATGACTACTTTGAGGAGACAGATGTGTCTGTGGCCCAACTAGACGAACAAGGAAACGACCCAGATGTTGACGGTGTACGCCAGATTGGAGCAGCAGATGACAGCCAGACCCAGGAACTTTGCTATGATTGACATGTAGAACTGGATCATGATGGAGCATCGATGGAGGAAGGGGATCTACAGCACTGCAGTGCAGGTTAGTCACCGCTGTGATGACCTGCATCAGAGGGCTGCAGCGTAGCTTTGAAGGAGAGTCGGGTGCAGAGGCAGCCAGCAGATCCCTATGGTAAGTACCAATATTCTACATATATTCTAGCATTCCTATGGATTTTACAGGTATTTCTTTTAAGCATATACATCACAGATATGTTTTTATAACCATGTTTTAACCTGCTGTGATAATTAGCTTGTAGGGATAATTCAGTGGACTTTGTGCATACTGCCTCTTAACTATGTGTTCGAGACCCATGTATTTTATTTAATAATTGAATAATATCCATAAGTATGTCCTTTGTAGATCTACATACATTTTACAACATCTAAGTAACATAATTTTACATAGCATCTATTTTCGTGAATCACAGATGCCTACAATGCCTAGGCTGTGGATGACTGTACATTTTGTAGTTTTCCATTATAGTCCCACTGTATCACCTATTGGATCATTACAAGTTGGAGGATAAACATTTTTATAACTTATTTACATCATTCTTCATAAACAAGTACACATACATGTTTATTTAATTTAAGCATTAGCACCCGTAACATTGCATAAGCATTGTTTTTTTAGTTATGTGTTGATAGCTGTTATGTCTCCACTATGAGAGGTATGCAAATTGTATGCTTTTTCTGTATTCTGCTGTTTATTGCAGGATTTCTAATAAACATCTGCAGCACTTGTTTTCTACAATAAAATCCTAGTTGACTGCTATCTTGTCCTGTACAGCAACTACCCAGCATTTCTAAATGTTGCAGTGTTGTGGGTTCCAAACCACATGGGTAACCTTTTACCTTGGTTATTTTCACCCATATCATTGTTTTAAAAAATTATTGCAATACTTTTTGCATGGTAACAGCTCACTGATCTAGTCTTTCTATGAGTAATGCCTTAATCCATAAAAGCCTATTAACATCAGTTGTTGAACAACATTGTTTGAAGAGCAATGGCTGTTTATGTACAAGTAGCTTGTGCTAAGTGTTAGCTCAGTTTGTAAGGACACAGGCCAACATATCTACATTTTGTGTACTGTGTGTTCACTTCTTGGCAAGGGACACATGTATCTTAAGCTGTTATTATGATTTTATATACCCATAGCATTCAGTTAATTAAGCATGGTACACTTATTGATATTAACATATTTTGAGCGTTGTTGCGAATATCTCTATTTGTCAAATTTCTGCTGACATCACTGTAACTGCTATTTAAAAAATAACAAACCACAGTGCAGAAAATGAGCTGGATACAATTTATTTTTATTTTATTTATTTTATTTAATATTTGTTAACCGGGAAAATCTGACTTAAAACGAGCCATTTTTCAGTGGAGGCCCAGGGAGAAATGCTCCAGATGCATGTCTTTGTACAAGCTTAACTTTAATCACTTCAAAATCATAAAAACAATAAAATCTAATGCAAAACATAAAACCATGACATAAGCAGTTTTGTCCATTAAATAATGAACTTCTTTAGATCTGAATGTTATTTTTCTGGTTGGTCGCATTTGTGGTACCTTCAACATCTGCTATTTAAAAGAGGGTTCAGTACAAGTTGATAAATCTTGTCACATGTCTGAGAAAGTTTTAGGTTAATATTGTATACTTTTTAAAAATGCTATGCAGGTCTGTTTTTTTTTTCATGAAATACTGAAGCCAATAGAAGAACAAAATCAAACTGTAATGTTGAGCGTCTGTGATGCCGCACTAACAGTTGGAATGAAGACCATGGAAGATGTGTGTTTTTAACTAGTGATGTGCAATTTAACAAAGAATAATGGTCCTTATACATACATTTCTTTGTCCATGATGCACAATAACAGGTAAGGTTCTCTTCACATAAGCTGGATGTTACGTGACACTGTCTGAGGAATGGATGCTCTCTATTACTGCTATTTTTTATGAACATAGTGCTGACATGAATGTAATTTAAAAACAGTTTAGGTACATAAGCAGCCTATGTTCATACTTTGCAGTCCTAAGCCAAGACCATTCTTAGCCGTTCATTCCCCGTCAAGATGATGTCATACCATTAATTCTTTTCACTGCCTTGGCAACATGCTTTTACAGTTAAGATGCATTAGGTAGGCAGGCAGTTCTCAAAGTTAGAGTTTGGATGGAGATTGCGGTTTCAGGTTTGAATCTCATGACCTCCAATCTGTGCTCAAAGCTGTTAATACCTAAATGCTAAAATGTCAACTGTGTATTCTGATTATCTAATGTACTACAAATTGTGCTGTGAAATGTATATCATTGTTATTTGTTTTTTATTTTTTAGATGACGAGGACTGCAGTTGGAATAGAGTGATGTTTGTCGTTAGAGTAAAGAGCTTTAGTAGAGGGGTAGTGTTGAAGCATGCCTTTCAGTGCCAGCTACTTATCTTGGTAGTATATTAGAGTATGAGTTAGTAGTAGCTGAATATAGTGGAGGTGATGTGGGAGTTCAGTCCAATTTAGTTGTTTAAGGGCCAAACAGTAATAAGTTTTAAAGGGGTGATTTGCAAATAAGCATGCTGTTTTATTGTAACGTTCCAGCTTTGTTTGTATAGATGTTTATAGGTTAGTAAAGAGTGGGGAGGCATACAGTAGAATAGGCAGGAGGTAGGCTTTAGCTATGGTTTCTGTAGTTCTGTCTGTCTGTTAGATAGAGTTTTGTTCTATACAACAGACCAAGCTTTTGGTGTGTTTTTTTTTCAATAACAGTTTGGGTGTGGAGATCAAATTTCAAGTTGTCATCAACTGTGACTCCTAAGAATTTGATGCTAGGAACTGTACAATCAGGGTGTTATTTAATGAAGTGATTTTGACAAAGAGTTTTGCTTTGGGAGAATATTTTTGGGGTATTAAGTATGAGTTGGGAGTTATCCATCCCAGGATTCTATGGATGTAAAGGATTCTTGAGTAATCTCTTGAAGTTTTTTGTAGGTTATACGTTGTGCAGATTAGTGTAGAGTCATTTGCATATTGTACAAGAGTAGTGTGCTTGAAGCAGTGTATAGATCCTTGATAAATATGATAAACAGGAGGGGTCCAAGTATGGAACCTTGTGACACTCCTACAGTAATGGGTAGAAATGACGAGTAGTCTTGCTGCCTATTGACTGCTTGGAGCCTATCTGTTAGGCAGCTGTTAATCCAGGAGAGGGAGGAGGACAGACACTCAAAGATGAGAGTTTTAGGAACAGTTTATGGTGAGAGACGGTGTTGAATCCTTTGGACAGGTCTAGGAATAAGGACAATACTAGGTTTCCGGGATTTATATTTTTATTAATGGTATCAGCGAAGTGAAGTAGGGTGGTAGTGGTGCTATGATCCATATTTTTATGGGGGAGAAAATGTGTTTATTGTAAGGTATTAAAGTACTTGGGAATGGATACAGTTTTCTAGTATTTTAGATAATGGTGACAGGATGGCAATTGGTCTGGAGTTGGAGTAGTCAGCAGGAGGTCCTCCTTTATGAAGATGAAGTATGTATGCCTTTTTCCAAATGGCTGGGACATGTGATTCTAGAATGCATCTGTTTATCAGTATAGATACTGGATATGACAAAACTTCAGTTGCAATTTTTAGGAAGTCAGGAGGAGGGTTGTCTGCAGCAGAGGCTGTAGATTTTAATTTTAGGAAATGTTTCCTTATGGTGTAGGTAGGCAGAGGTTTAAGTGAGAAGTGAGTTTCCATGGAGTTGTATTGGTGGGGGGTTGATTTGATGGTGGGGTTGTCTTTGATAAGTGAGGCTACAGCTTCAAGGAAGTATTTGTTAATGGTATTAGCGACAGGTAATGAAGTGTCTTCTGGGGAGGGAGTGGGTTGTTGGCCTGGATTTAGTAGATTTTGAACTGATGACCATAATTTTTGAGGATTATTTTGGTGTGCCTGATGTAAGTTAAAATTAGTGGAGTTTTTTATCAAGCCTTATACTGTGTTTGGTTTTATTTCTTATCTGTCTGTAGAGTAGACATTTTTCTTGGGATTTTTTGCCATGCCATGCTTTCCAGGCCTTGTTTGTAAGCACCACTAGTTGCCTTCTGTTTTTAGATAGCCATGTTGGTGGATTAAGTGTAACTCTTTTTCCTCCTGATAGGAGCATGTTCATTCAGTATACTGTTAAAGGTTTTGTTAAATTTGAGGGTTGCTTCATCTAAAGGAAGATTTTTTTTAACATATTCCAGTTGTATTGCTTGAGAGTAGAGATCAAACTGTCTATATTAAAACGGCATAGGTTATGCATATTATTGTATGCATGATGTTTTACTGGACTGCATACAAGCCTGTTCACAAAACTAGGCAGGTGGTCTCTTAGGTTGTCAGATAGTGTGCCATAGTTATAGATATTACTGGGTTTAATTGAGTGAGAATCCAGTCTACAGGCCTTAGAGGAGAGCTTGGTATGTCTTGTTGATGTATTGGTGAGCTGAGAGAAACCATACAGGTTAAGTGTGGGTATAAGATACAGTTTGGGCCCAGTCTATGTTAAGGTCCCCTGGGATGATGTTTCTTGGGATATATTGGTAGATGCCCAGGATAGTATGTCCTTTGTTGTCCTGATATTGTAATGGAAAATGTTAAACCCTATCATTCCTTCCAATGCTGTTGAGTCCCATCTCTCTCTCTCTTGTAGTGACCTCATGAACTGCCAGGCTCCAGAACAGAGAAAGGGAGTTTAGACAGCATAAAGAACAAGGACAAATAGGATGCCTCACTGAGTACTCTGAAAGGTGGACAGTATTTTCATAGGACCCCTTACCAACTGTGCACATCCTTAATTTGTCACTGGCTTTGCAGCAAAGTACCAGGTGGGTGGAAGACAGCAAAAGTGGAATCTTTGTACAGTGGGATGGGGTCTAAAAAAATCTAGAGATCAACAGGCCCATTACTTTAGCATAAGACATACCTACCCAATAGAGTACTAAGATCAAACAATCAAAACCTAATCAAAGTACATAAACCTACTCATCCCCCAGGCAAAAACCTTCTATCCTTCAACCTAGCTCGCCTCTGGAACTCCCTTCCCCCACTCATCCGCACCACCTCTAATCACACTGCTTTCAAAAAATCCCTTCATACACACCTGACATCACATTGGGAATGCTCCTGCTCCCACCCTACATAACCTACTCTTCACCTACTCTCATACCTTCATGCTCTGCTCACATCTTTAAATCAACTAGATAAGTCCATATAAATTATTAGACTCCATATCCCTCCTCTTCCCCCACTTCATCTGGTCATTGTACCTCCTCTTCCTTTCTAGTAACCTGTTCTCTTAACTACTCTGCATAAATGGATAACCTCATGCTAAATAGTTAATTCATTTTTCTGCAATGTATTTTAAATGTACACTTGCTGTACTACTTGATATTGTTTTATTTTTAACTGTTGTACCTATTGTTAAACTTTGTTTGCATCCAAGAATGTATGTTCATAAGTACAAAAAATTTATTTTTGGAGCTTTTCTCCCCAGGACTCCATTGAAAACGGGTTCATTATGGCCCAATGGACTATCCTGGTAAACCAACTACAATAAATAAATAAATAAAAAATAAATAAGTGGCAGGAAAAGTAATGGTAGTATCCTGAGGGGAAGTTTCTCTGCAGGACAACAATCTCTATAAAACCAACCAACATGAGTTTACAGCCTGAAGGAGCTTTAACATCAAATCTGATACATTTTTATGGCTAAGCTATAATTGAACTTGACAGGGATGTGCCAGCAGATGTACTCAGCTTTTACTTCACCAGGGGTATGGATTCACTCCCATACAAGAGGCTAATAGATAAACTGATATGTTTATCCTAGAGCCAAGACTGAACTGGATAGCTGCATGGCTGAATGGCAGGACACCGACTATTTTGATAAGCATAGCTCTCAACTTCATTCAGGAGTTATGGAACAAAGTAAAAAAATAATTGTGTGTGTGTGTGGGGGGGGGGGGGCTAAAATCAGGGACCCCATTTAAATTCTACTTTGATTCACTTAAAAAAGTGAATAGACTAGCAATTTTTGGTCAACATGCATTTTCTGAATAAAAATGTATATAACTCTAATGTCTGTAATTGTCAGTGATTTATTGTAAAATCAAAAATTTTATGAGGGACAGGGCAAAGATACAAAGGAATATTATGGACATCCTGTAAAATCATGGACAGGTGAACGCTATGGTGAAAGTGACAATGTTAGGAAATAGCAAATTGACTAGTAGAGTTATGCAGACATCTATCCTCAGTCCGCCACTCATCACTGTGTTTGTGTCAGACCTTTCTTAGAGAATAGAGGACTGAACTGCACTACACTCAAGTGAGCCAAAATGTCTCCCCATAAAAGAAAAAGCAGACCTTCTATTACTATACCTTATCCACAAAATCCTCCACAGTGAAATGGTCACACCCCTGAGCCATAAACTAACCATAAAAGATACTGCATACCAACTTTGATCACAAAGCAAGTGCTAATCTGACCCCAGAATGCACTATTATCAACAGAACGTGCCTTCTCAGTTCTTGCACCCAAGCTTTGGTACTGTCTACTCCCAGACCTCCATAACACTAACAGCTCTTTTAGGGCTGAACTCCTCACCCACTTTACTCAAAGAACAACTTGTGCTTGCTTCAATAACCCACCAATAACATAAACCACCAGAGCTCATTGTCTTCACATACATCACAAACCATTTACTCACCACAATTACTCCACACTAATTGCCCCTCCCCTACCACTGAAGTAGTCCACCCCTCACCGTTTAACGCACTATCCCAGCTGAAACCCTTCTCATCACTAATACCCCTCGCTAACTGCAAGCTCATGATAAATATGTACGTATTGATGTAGCCAATTGCTTTTCTGGCTTAGTCTCCACTGACACACCCTGCATATACCAAAATGTGCTGCTTCTGTTGTAAAAACAATAATATACAATGACCCCCCCCATTAACATTCCAAACGTGTACGCTGATTGGTCAGTGTGCCCATTGTAAATCAGACTTATACTAATGGAAAAAGGTCCGGTCGCCCGGACTTTTTCCATTAGTATAAGTCTTTTTTTTTGTGTGTGTTGGACAGCAACGGAGAATGGAAGAGCTCCTTTGCTGTTATCTCGTTATGTTAAACGAGTTTAACATAGCGAGATAGCTTTAACAAAAAGCAACAGAGATCTTCCTTTCTCTGTTGATTTTTTTAAAGCTATCTCACTATGTTAAACTGTTTTAACATAACGAGACACATTTTTAAAAGCAACAGAGATCTTCCTTTCTCCGTTGCTTCCACACACAGCTCTGATGTACTGCGTAACCATACGCATGCGCAGTACATCAGAACTGCTGCAGAATGCTGGAGAAGCTGCGGAAGGGCAGCAAGGAGGCATTATACAATGCCATTATTTAAGAAAAGTATTTTTTTCTTAAATAATGTCATTATATAATAGCAATAGCCCACTCCTGGGTGTGGGTAATGCTGGATTTACCCACGGTTGTCTTTGTTTGGCCACTCAGGCTTCGCCCTCGTGACCAAACCACACCAACCGTGGTAAATCCAGCATTACCCACACCCAGGCGTGGGTTATTGCTTAAGTAACTTGCATTGCTTTACCTTCATCTGTACTTAGTAGTGTCTGCTCTCATATAAAATTTGTTCTGCGCTCTTGTAAAATGTGTTTTGTAAATCCTAGGATGTTGCTGAAGTTGGTCCTCTTTGTATCAGTTTACTACCCTGGTCAACAAACAAACATAGATAAAAAACTCTTTTTGCCGATAAAACAAATGTTATATTAGTTGAAGACGGGGGGAAGAGTCTAGTAAAAGATGGGAAGACTGAACAAGTCGGCAGAAATGTGGCAGTCTGAGGTTCGATATAAACAAATGCTAGGCTCAGCATTTGTGCCACAAAAGTCGTGGTGGAAAGTATCATCTGGGAGGAGGGAACTGATGAGAACAGTGCAGGAAAAGGATTTGGTGTTGTAAACAAAACTATGAGTGAGCCATTAGAAGCACAGTGAGGCCTCATGGACAAAATCAAAGATAATGACAGGTTATTGCCTCAGGGGATGAATTCAAAACTCAGTGACTTAATGCTTCCATTCTACAGTGCCTTGCACACACTTGTGTGTCATAATGTAGTCCATATCAAGAACAGCATATTATGCTGATAGAAGAGCTACAGAGGAAAGATAATGCAAAAGTGCACACGATGGCGCGAATCACTATTTGTTGAACTGAATTAAGTGGAAGCTCAATTAGGCGTATGCTTGCTTAAGTGAATTTTTTTCCCAGGAAAAGGACATGGTTGGCCATCATTGGGAATTTGCCCTTTTCCCCACTGTAGTGCGATCCTTTTCCCCACTGTAGTGTGACCTGGGAGTTGGTATATTTAGTTAAGGGGTTGTGGGGGTGCAGAGTTTTAATTTTTGTTTTGTTTGTTATGATCGGGGGGTGGGCAACTGTTTTTTTTTCCCCGGGAAACTTTTTGCTTAAGTGAGTGTTCGCCTAATTGAGCTTTCACTTAATTCAGTTTGACAAATAGCGATTCACTGAGTTAAGCTGTCGCTCAAATGATATAGACCTGGAAATTCCATGTAAATGTTTGTTATGAAAAATAACAGAATTTAACACAATGAGAAAGCTCACTGGCAACCTGACAAAACTCCAAAGACTTGAGATAGAAATAGACAATGAATTGACAATGCTTTCTGAAAGACTTGATTTTATCCTAATGCAGCCTTGACTGCCCATAGAAATCCATGCAGTACAGCCTGTGCAGTTCCTTAAAGGGGCACCCCTGTCAACTCAAAGCTAAAGAACAAGCAAACAAAAAAAAATAAAGAGATCCTCTGTTACTGTAGCAAGCTGATTATTACGAAGTTGACACAAATCATCTTACTAATGTTATCACCAAACACTGAGCTGTTAACACAAACGCAGTATCAGCATTCAGATATGAAGCTATGATATCCGTGCACTGCCGCAACATTAGCACCTGCAGCTTGTGTCCCTTAAAGCTTATACCCGCGATAGTCACCCCCTTTACCTTACCTTAGTTACAGCTGTGTAGTACACACACCATGTATTATACTATATGACTGACTCTGTTGCATACTCATGTGGGTAATTGTACTGCATTGCACAGCATTCTTCACTGTAAAGATTACTCCTGTGCATAATATATGTATGTAGGTACTTATGTAGTAAACACATGCAGTGTATTAGGTTCATAAGTAAATACTAGGCTAACTGCCTTGAAGGGCTATTTTAAGCCTAACCAATAACCTGGGATCAAGATCAAACCCTGTATCTTGTGCCTATGAGACTGCAACTTTAACCATTATGCCAGACCTCCCCTAGCACACATTTATAAGTTCATAGGTAAGTACTAGGCTATCTGTCCCTGTGGGCCATTTTAAGCCAAGCCAATTTCTCTTCCAAAGTTGATAATCAAATCTTGTACTTCTTGCCTGTAAGATTAATGTCTTAACCATTTTACCAACCCCCAAGCCCAAGTATTACACTGTGAGGATCACTCCTGTGCATACTGTATATTTCTGTAGGTATGTATATACTACAGGCACATACACACATACACACAGTGTATCACACAGTAACAATGAATCCTGTGTGTGCTCATATGTGGGGATTTGCATTGTACATGCACCACAGTGAATTACAGTGTAAGGATTATGTCAGTGCATGCTGTGTGTAGCACATGGGTATGTATATGGTACAGAGTGTATTACATTACAAGGATGACTCATACATATTATATGTATGTATTTATGTTGTACACGCGTAGTGTATTACACAGTAATGACAACTCCTATGTATGCTCATACGTGGGTACTTGTGTTGTACACAAGCAGTGCACTACTCTTTAAGGATGACTACTGTGCACACTTACTTCATTATTCCTGCTGAGGACCTTCCTGATAAGCCATGGTAGCACATGCTGTGTCATAAAAAAATCTATGCAGCTGCAATGACATTGTTAATACTGACCATCATCCCTCTCATAGGCTTGCTGAATGTGTTGCAGAGCTCCTCCTTCAAGACATTATCAACTATGACTCGGAACTCCTCCTTGAAAAGCTGTAATCAATCTGCATCACTTTTGATGGATGAGGGGGCAAAATCTCTGTCTTGAACTGCTTCCAGAGTGTTCTCACTCTCATTATCCTAAAAGTGGAGTTGTCATCTCTGTCAGTTGTGGTGTCTCTCCCTTGGTGGATTGCCATCAGGCAATAAACTTGTAAAGGGAAAACTAATTCTGGGCTGTTTTGTAGTTTCTGTGTTGCCCAGACCTCACTAAGCTAGAAGGAAGCTTATCTGTTCATCAGTAAGAGTGCTGAGCTTTGAACAGCCTACCTGTCACTGGAGGAGTGGTTTCAGCTTCGAATCTGTAGATGTTCATCGTGTTTCACTGTTGCAGTCATTACTCTTGGGTTATCCTGCTGGCAGGCTACCCGCAGTCGGCCAGAATTCCAAAGTCTAGGTTCAGCGTCGGTTGCTGTCGCCTCTTCCCTGACGTCAGTGCACCAGGGGTATAAAAGATGCAGCCAATGCCATTTTCTTCAGTCTTTCTTGCTGCGCGGTGCCTGAAGCAAAAGCAGTTCGCAAGTGCCGGTGGGCCGACTCCTGAGATTTTCAAAGCTGAATTCCAGAACTGAAGTCTTCATTAAAGCTAAGTACCCCGTTGGGGAAACTTTTTTCTTGCTCCAGACCGATGTCAGAAAAAGTTAACAATTGTATTTCTTGTGGGAAGCAAATACCTCATAAGGATTTTCACTCTTACTGTATTCCTTACCTAGGCCCTGATCACAACGTTGCTAGCTGTCGGTTTTGTGCTAGATTCAACCAACGCACTATCAAGCATTGGTTCGATTTTGCATTTCATTATTTTGGCCACTGATTTAATCACATAATGCCGGCGGAACAGCCGACAACCGGAGTTTACAAAAAACGCAAGGACAAGGACAAGGATAGGCATCTGAGGTCCAAAACCGACGACGAAGCCTCTTCTAGGCCAGTCGCCGGTTCTCAGTGAGGTGCTTTCACAGCCCCTGGCACCCGCTACCTCAGAGCCACAGGCCACTACCGACTCCCACGTGGAGCCGACTGGGCCTCTGGAAACTCAAGGTATTGGACACTCGGAAATCAATCCCTCAGATGGGTCCGGAGCCGCTGAGCAGGCATCAGCTTCTGAGGGTGTCTTCAGACCTACACAACTATATATTAAGCCATCCTCAGCTTCAAAGACAAAGACTAAAGCAGTTCTAAAGACAAAGAAACAAGTACAGCATTCTCCTATTCAGACTTCCATGCCTAAAAACAGATGCTCAAAATGGCCGTAGACCTAATTACTTTGATCAGGGGCTCCCATCCCCCTCCTGATAAGAGGCCTAGGCAAGAGACAGAGTATGATTCTTCTGATCAGGTATCTATTTCCTCTGATTCCTCTTCTAAACAGGATTACTCCATGCTTCCCTATGAGGATTCTGATGCTGAATAATCCATTCCTTCAGCCTCTCCTCCTGAGGACTATTCTTTTGGGGAAACACTGCATACTATGAGGGAGCATTTCCACTGGGAGAGTCAAGAATATTTTGAGTCTAAGAAAAGGCTCAGAGACTTCCTGCTTCTTCCTCAGCACAGACCCCTTGCCATTCCACCTGTTCTAGACATTGTAGATGATGTATTTTCATAGTCCAGACTGTCCCCTGACTCTTTACCCCCTGCACCTGCTAAGCCAGACAGATGCTACAGGGTTCTGGATTCTCATAAATTCCTATATAAAAACCCCGCTGCTGACCCAGAAACTATATCTCAGGGTCCCAAGGGGGTTAAGGCTTCCACTGCAAAAAACCCTGTCCCCTCTGATAGGGATTCTAGGGCTCTAGACAGATGGGGGATAAAAGTATACACTTCTGCCACCCTGGCTGTAAGGGCTTTAAATTGTCAATTTCATATGCTTAAATATCAGCAATATTTAATGTCATTACTTAAACAGAAAATGTTGACAAATACTGAATGTTCAGAGAACAAGGAATTGCAGGATTTATTGCATGCAACTGAACAAGTGGGAAAGCATACTTTGCAATGTGGTTATGATTCACTGGAGGCCTCTTGCAGGGCCGCTGTTACAGGTTCTGTTATTAGAAGGCATGCTTGGTTAAAGGAACAAAATCTGCCTGATCATGTTAAAGCAAAATTATTAGATGCACCATTACAGCATGATACTTTGTTTAGTACTAAAGCAGAAGAGGTGTTGAAAAAAATGGAGGATAAAGCAAAATCCATGCAGACAGTCAAGGATTTCTTACAGGTACAGCCACCCAGGTTTAACAGGAACTGGCCTTCTAAAAACTGGTCCTTTCCAGTCTCAGACAGACCACAAAGAGGCAGATACAGGCATCCCAGAGGCAGATCTTAGCCCCAAGGCTCATGCAGGCCTAAACAATAGGGTGCTCCTACCTCCAAAAGCAGAGAAGACAAATCACAGCCTTAAAGGAAACAGTCCCAGTGACTTTCCTCTACCAGTTCCAAGCAGTTTTCTTTTGACAGCCCCCTTAGGGGGAAAACTAGCACTTTTTCATCAAATTGGCAAATGGTTACCCAAGACAAATGGGTTCTGAACATAGTGTCCCAAGGCTACAGGTTCCATTTTCACACTCTACCAAGGTCAAAGGGCATACCAGACCTGCCACACAATCAATGGGCAGAGGCACAAAAACAAATTACAGCCCTCATGGACATGAGGACCATTCAGCAAGTACCACAACAAGAACAGGGGCAAGGATTTTACTCCAGACTTTTCCTAGTACCCAGAAGGACAAAACCTGGAGACCGATTCTGGACCTGTTTACACTAAATACGTTTATGGAAGTTCCAAAATTCAAGATGTTGACTCTCCAGCAGCTACTACCCATGCTGGGCAAGAGGGCTTGGCTAGTAACTCTGGACCTAAAAGAGTCATACCTGCATGTCCCAATCAGACAATCTTGCAGAAGATACCTCAGATTCATAGCTGGCTCAATGCATTACCAATTCTCTGCACTGCCCTTTGGCTTATCTACTGTGCCCAGGGTCTTTACAAAATGCCTGGCACCAGTAATTGTGTTTTGCAGACAAAAAAGGAATTCAAATATATCCCTACTTGGACGACTGCCTAATTCAAGCAGAGAACAAAAACACTCTCCTAAAGCATCTGGTGTTTGTAAAAAGATTACTAATTGGCCTAGGGTACACAGTAAATGAAAAGAAATCAAAACTAGTGCCCTCTCAAGAGATAATATTCCTGGGTGCAAGCTTAAATACAACTGCCCAGATGGCTTATCACACGCCAGACAAGCAAAAACAACTGACTACTTACTTCAAGAAATTGGCAACAAAAACCCACTTATCTGCAAGGAAAATCCTGCAGGCCTTGGGTTTCATGGCATCCTGCATTCTACTAATTCCATATGCCAGACTGCATATGAGGAAGCTACAATGGTATCTGAAAAGTGTTTGGACTCAGCATTGCCACAGCCTGGAGACAGTAATTTCACTCATTCCCTGCCTACAACAGGAGTTTCGATGGTGAGCAGAAGCCTGTCACCACAACAAGGGTCTGCCATTCAGTTTACCCACAGCCAGACAGACACTGACAACGGATGCATCAGATTATGCCTGGGGGGCCCATATGGCAGGAAAATGTATCCAGGGCACATGGCCTGCAAACCAGAAGCATCTTCACATCAATCAAAAAGAGATGCTAGCTGTTCAAAATGCCCTGACAGCTTTCAAGGACCTACTTCATCCAGGACAATTACTGATAAAGACAGACAACACTACGGTCATGTGGTACATAAACAAGCAGGGAGGTACTCATTCCTACCCCCTCTGCAGATAAGCAATGACCTTATGGGACACAGCATTGGCCTTTCAAGTCACCTGCAAGCACAATTCCTGCCAGGAAAAATAAATACTATGGCAGACGAACTAAGCAGAAACCTCATGGATCCCCACGACTGGAAACTGGATCCAGAAATCCTCAGGATGATAATAAGGAAATGGGGATGCCCAGACATAGATCTATTTACCCCCTTCACAACTGTCAACTGCAGAGATTTTGCGCAAGGATTTACCACAAGCAAGCATGGAAAGTGGATGCCCTATCATTCAGCTGGAAAAATCTAACAGTATATGCTTTTCCTCCACTACCTCTCCTTCCCAGAGTACTCCTAAAGGACAGACAAGAGAAGCCAAAACTGATTCTGATTGCACCAGACTGGCCACGCCAGCACTGGTACCCAATCCTGAAGAGCTTGTCTCAAGGTCCAGCATGGATATTGCCTCAAACTTCTCATTTGCTGACCCAACAAAACAATCAGATCCTGCACAGCCAACTCAGGACCTTAAATCTGGCAGCATGGCGGATAATGTAGCCATTCAGAACACTCCTCTTTCAAAAGCTGTTATGGATGTTATCAGAAAATCTTATGCAGAAAAATGGAAGAGATTCTGTGCTTGGAACCAGGAACAAGGCATTGACATGTCTGTACCAAACATTCCTCAGATTTTACAATACCTAAATGAGATGCTGAACAAAGGCCTTTCTTTCTCATCAATTAAGATTCATGCCTCTGCCATTTCTGCACATTACAATACGGAACCACCTATCTTTTCTCAGAGGGGCCAAAAACATTAGGCCTCCAAGGAGAGCATCAATTCTGGTCTGGGACCTCAATTTTGTTTTGGAAAAACTCACACTGCCTCCTTTTGAGCCAGCATCAACAGCGGATATTAAATTCTTATCCTGGAAAACAGCTCTGCTCCTAGCCATAACCTCTGCAAGGCGAGTCTCGGAGTTACAAGCACTCATGGCTGTGGAACCTTTCATAATTTTTCATCCAGACAGGGTTTCTCTGAGGACAAACCCTACATTTATGCCTAAGGTGGTGTCCAGTGTGGCCCTCAATCAAACCATTCACTTGCTTACTTTTTACCCAAATCCACAGAACAAGGGTGAGAAAATTCTACATTACTTGGACATACACAGGCAGTTACGCTTCTACTTGGACAGAACTAAAGCTTTCAGAAAGACTGAGCAACTTTTAGTGTCATATGCTGCAGGATCACAAGGAAAGGCTATCTCAAAACAGACTATTTCTAAATGGATAGGCCATTGCATCTGTTTTTGCTATTCTCCACATGGAAAATCAGTGCCTAAGGGCATTAGGCCTCATTCCACCAGAGCAGCAGCCACTTCAGCAGCCTTTCTCAGGGGAGTACCAACCAAAGAAATCTTAGAGGCTGCAACTTGGAGTTCAGTGCACACCTTTACAAAGCACTACCACTTGCCTCTCTACTCTAAGTCCAGAGCAGGCTTCGCCACTGCAGTTCTGCAGGGCCTCGTAGCCTCTCCTAATCCTATTTAGCCCAGCCACCCTTCCTCAGCTTTGGGATTCAACCCAAGAGTAATGACTGCAACAGTGAAACATGATGAACATAGTACAGTTGTGTACCTACCATAAATGTAGATGTTTGAGTGTATTCACTGTTGCAGTCCAGGTAACCCACCCACCATCCCCCTTCACCTTGCTGGAACTTATCTGCACTTCTCTATCCTATACAGCCTTTTTGGTGTATTTGCTTGTAGATGAAGGAAATGTTATTTTTGTGTATGCATTTCTTATTTATATATTTTTCAGCCTACCTGTTTGGGGCACCTGACATCTGGGGCAAGAAAAACTGAAGAAAATGGCATAGGCTGCATATTTTATACCCCTGGTGCACTGACATCAGGGAAGAGGTGACAGCAACCGACGCCAGACCTAGACTTTGGAATTCTGGCCAACTGTGGGTAGCCTGCCAGCAGGATAACCCAAGAGTAATGACTGCAATAGTGAATACACTCGAACATCTACATTTATGGTAGGTACACAACTATACTTTTTACTGGTCATTTTGGGCTATTTCTATCCCTTTCATCTTTCTGTTTAAAAACCCATGTTTGCAGCGCAGTTTAACTAGGGTTAAACTTTTCCCAATGCCAGAAAGTCTGCTCTTCTAATTTTCCCTTAGAACTAGCCAGTTTTCTAGTTTTAGCACTCAAAACTCTTTCCTTGTGCTCAGCACTTGTTCAAATCTCGTTGCAAGCACTAAATAATCTACAAATTACTGCAGTACTCAACTTTCCTCACTTATTAGGAGGAAAACAGTTTTTAGTACTTAAATTAATAAGCACCTATCCAGGCATGTCTAAGGGTCAGCTCCTAGTATTTTCCCCTGTCCACCTGATGAATCTGGGCATCTTGGGGCAATGTAGCAATTGTCTCATGTACACTTTCAAACCTCTCCTCCTACTACCCAACACTACAACCTGTGAGAGATGCACTTATATAGCCAAATTGGAAGCCAAGCTCTCAACAGCCAAGACTGTACTAGACAGTTAAGAGGAAAAGGTAAACACCTGCACCACACCACACACAACACATAGTCCATCAAAACCTACACCACCTAAACCCACACATAGTAACACAAAATCCATGACAGGGAACTAATGGCTCTGCTGGACAGAGCCACAGGGAACTAATCTAAGGGGACGGCAAAAGCCAACACATTCTGGCTAGGCTTATAGATGCCCTCGGGCAGATAGCCTAGTACTTGCCTATCTACCTATGAGCCTATAAAACACGCACCTACATTTGTGGAGGCTCTCAAGAAAAATCTGCCCAAACAACAGAGATCTGGTTCAAGGCTCCAGAGGATACCCCTGCATTACCAGGCTATAACTCATGCCACATCTTTCAGCCACCTAACCTGGACTGAAACAGTAAAGGAGGAGGCGTGTCCATATTCATTAAGGGTATCCACACCTCCAGACTAGTTGCTCAACATAATGCATCTGAAATTATCCAAGTGAAACTAACACTGGACAAGACTGCAATCCAGGTTGTAGCTTGTTACAGATCCCCCGTCATGCCCCAGGATGCCCACTCCACATTTCCTGATATACTGGGTAATATTAAGGTACAGCCCAATACCCTAATAATGGGCAATTTCAACTACCCCACCATCAGCTGGGAAAACTACTCATGTACTAACTCATTTGCTCAATGCTTTCTGGAATTCATAAATTCCAATGCCCTGGATCAGCTTGTCCATACCCCCACCAGGGGCAGCAATATCCTGGACCTGGTCATTACCAATATGGGCAACTGATGTTCCACATCAGAGGTCAACTCCTTGCTGGTCAGATCTGACCACAAGCTAATCACCCTAGACATCAATATCCCACCCTCCACCCCCCTCATTAAGGAAACCACCGTAAAAAACTTCTCCAAAGACAACTTCATGCTTCTTAAGACAGAAGTGGAAGCTTCATGACACCCATACAGATGGAAAATAGAGGTACAACCGCTGAATCCTATGCAAATGCACTGTATAAGCACATACACGAGTGCATGGATCATGCCATCCCCAACAGAACCAAGACGCTATCCTCCAAAAAAAGGAAGCCAATGTGGTGGTCCCCTGCCATAAACAAACTGTACAACAGAAGGAAGAAGCTGTTGCAAAAAGAGTAAAAAATCCCCTGATTGCAGGAACTGCCTGGTCAGCCTCAGTAAGAAGCTGAGATCCCTCATAAAATCCTTCAAAGCTAGTTATGAAAATAAAATTGCCACTGATTCTAAAGATAACCACAAAGCATTCTACTGCTATGTCAACAATCTCAATGGCGACACTCAGATCTGCTCTGAGCTACAGCACAATGGCACTAGATATACAGAACCAACTGATATTGCCAACATCCTGGCAAATAGGTTCAGTGCAAACTTCACCCTTCCCCCACCCCCACAAAGGGCCCATCACTATACCGGAAGAATGCAAAGCCCCTGTAATCATGGCTGCACAAGTAAAGACCGCACTCTCCAAAGCCAAGAACACAACATCCATGGGACCTGACAACATCACAGGCTGCATTCTGCATGAACTACAGAATGAACTGGCACTCCACCTAAGTACCATGTTCAATCATAGCCTCACTTCAGGCTTTGTGCTTACTGAATGACACACAGTGACAGTTATCCCACTCCACAAAGGGGATGCCACCACAGACCCCAGGAACTACTGCCCCATTAGCCTGATGAGCCTGGTCTGCAAGGCCATGGAATGTATTATCTTGGAGCTTATCAACAAGGACATAGGTAACCTCCAAACTCTGAACCCCAATCAGTTTGGTTTGTAAAAGGTAGATCATGTCTCCTAAACCTGATTGACTTCTTTGAAGCAGTCACCAGAGCTGTGGACAAGGGTAATGTGGTGCACACAGCCTATCTTGACCTCGCCAAGGCTTTCAACACCACCCCCCACTCTGGAATTATAGATAAACTCACTAGACTGGGCATAAATCTCTATGTCACAAGATGGGTGGCCATCTGGCTCACTGACAGAGCCCACACAGTGAAAGTAGCCAACTCCAAATCCAACTTCAGACCAGTGACAAGTGGAGTACCACTGGGATCAGTCTTGGGTCCTTTCCTGTTTGGCATCTACTTCTCAGTAGTCCAGGCTAACACAGCAGGTCTTTGGCTAATGAAGTTTGCTGATGACTGCAAACTGGGTGCCATAATAGAATTGCCTAATGATGTGGACATTCTGCAAAGGGTCCTCACTGAGACAGATGCTTGGTGTCAAAGCCATGGCCTCAAGCTCAATGCCAAGAAGTGCATTGTCATCCCCATTGGGAAAAACACTGTACCCATGAACTACCACATAGGTGGTAGCCTACTAAACACCAAAAGTGTGATAAGAGACCTTGGGACACAGGTGGACAGTAGTCTATCCTTTGATAATCACATTGCCACAGTAATCAGGAAATCCTTCTACGTGGCACACCTCATCACAAAGGGGTTCACCTCCAGAAAAAAGAGGTCATTGTTCCTCTCTACTCATTCCTCATCAGAACCATTATAGAGTACAATGCCCCGTTTAGCATGTACATTGCAAGACATCTACAACAACTAGAAAGGCCACAGAAATACCTCACTAAGAGGATTACTGGCCTCAGACAGATGCCATACGCAGACCGTCTCAAAAAACTCCAGCTCTACTCCGTCGCTTATCGCCTACATACAAAGCCATGTCAAACCCAGATCTGTTGGACATGCTACACTTAAGAAACCCCAATCCCTCCAAGCCACACGCTCCATGGACCTAAACCTTGCCACCACAATAAACAGAACATGCTGGAGGGATAGATTCCTGTCCCAGAGACTTCCCATGCTCTGGAACAGACTACCCATTCATGTCAAGCAAAGCTGCTCATTAGCCCTCTTTAAGAAAAATCTCGACAATTGGATGGGAAATAGGAAATTCACCCCAAGGATCACTTCTGTGGCTCTGCTAGACAGGGGCACAGAAAAAGAACTTTCTTGGGTAGCAAAAGCCAGGGAACTTTTTTGGCTAGGCTTATATAGGACCCTGGACTGATAGCCTAGTACCTACCTATGAACCTAAAATATATATCAAATATAATATTATTATTAATGTATATACTTCATTTGAGAATTATTAAAACAGTATGGCATTTATTACATGCAAAGTTCATATAAGTTTACATTACAGTATATGTAGCTACATAGATCATAATGTATAAACTTACTAATCAGTCAATATATATACAATTTGCATAACATTATAGGTTTCCAGCATACATGTGCACTTACACCACTATGTCAGTAAATTGGCTGTAACTGATGGGTACGGAGACCATCTATGGATTCAAGTGATGTATCCCTACTGTTGTCTGATCACTTTTAACAACAGTTACTGATCTGGCATGACAGGAGGAGGAGTATCACACAATGTAATGTATTTACTAATCAGTGAAAAACTACTATCAGTATGGCTTATGCTTCTGCATGTGTGGGGTTGCAACGTACTTAAAAGTAATAAGCT
This sequence comes from Protopterus annectens, assembly GCF_019279795.1. Taxonomy (NCBI): domain Eukaryota; kingdom Metazoa; phylum Chordata; order Ceratodontiformes; family Protopteridae; genus Protopterus; species Protopterus annectens. Next base: position 864,411,062 of record NC_056735.1, read on the forward strand.
AGTCATAATTTATTTCGCTTTCCATCATAAGCATCAGCACTGCATGTAAAATTGGCTATCTCTATTGATCTGGCAGAGACAGAACATGAATGAAGATAACAAGTCACTGACACAATGATGCAGTGAGCAGTATTGCCATCTCATGGATTTGGTTGATATATTGGCTGTGACGACTTCTTCTGTGGGTGTCTGTATGCCTTTCTTCTCTTTCTCTCTGTGGGTTTATCCATGTGTTCTGGTTTCTTCCAACACCCTGATGACATGACATAGTTGAAATGGTGTTTCCCCAAAGTCATTATCTTTCAAATATATGGCATAAAATGCATTATTGCAGCCTCCGTACTGCAGGCTATAGAAACAGAGTTTGACAAAGGCTTGGTATTGGCCTTTGTCCTGAATCCTGTGTAGTTTAAAACCAGTCTTGCACAGATGTGTGCACAGAAGGTCACTGTAGGTTGGGTGGGAGTGAGGGGGTGTGGTCATTATTTATTTAACTTTCCTTGCAAACCTTGGAGGTATGCACAAAATGTTGCTGTAGCTTATATTGGGGCTGCGGAGATTGTGGTCATTGTTTCTTTAGCATTTTTTTTTTGACAGCAGCCTCTTAAAATATATGACTGTTGCCATTTGTGCCTTGACTTTCATCCCAATGGGTGATGTAGAGAAGCTGACTATCTTTTTAGGGGGTAGGGAGACCAATACGATTCCTAGATCTCATGTACGTTTCCATGCAAGCATTTGTTTTCTTAGTTTATTTTGAACCGCTATTTGGCAAACCTTTCCCCTTCTATGGAAACAGTCTTTTTCACCAATGAATTGAGGTACCACTCAGGGGGAAGGAGTAAACATTTGCTCATTTTGTCACCAGCAAATAGGACTCTACTGGAATGTGACCTTTGCCTATACTCTATCAGTCCCTGGGAGGGAATACAGTTTCCAATCTATAAGTCTAAACTTCTGCTTGGCCTCATCCCACTTTATTACCTTTCTCTCCATAGCTATTTGCTCCCAATATATTTGGCTGCTTTGCTAATTTTCTCCAATAACTTCCAACCCCTTTGCCTATTTTCTATGTCCCTACATGCAGTCATTCTTATTAGTAAAATCTCCTTTTCTCATTCCTGTGCCGACTTAGTACTTAAAATACTTCTGTAAATTTATAAATTAAATATTTGTTCTTATTATTTTCCTTAAGGATCTGCATCCAAAATTCTACTCTGTCCTTATTTCGTGAACTCCCCATCCCCAGCTCAACATTATTTCAGTCCACTTTGATTTGTAATCTTCTACTTGTGTTACTTGTGTTGTGTATACATATAAGTCTTACTTGTGTCGCTCTAAAGCATCCCTTCAAATCTGATCATAGGATCATAGGAGGTTACTAAGCTAATGGCCCCAGGCCCCTTACAAGCCTAGCCAAGTTCAACATGTGTTCCTAAGGGTGTCTGGTTCAAGCAGACACTAAAATCAGCACCTATTGCCCCTGTCCAAGAGGGACACAGGTGGAATGCCCAGGGTGAATTTTCAGTTACCCATCCAATTGTTCAAATTACGCCTAAATGGGGACAATGAGGGGCTTTGTTTAACAATAATAGGAACTTGTTTCAAAGGTGGGGAAACCTCTGTGAGACAAATCTTTCTCCCCAACAAGTTCTGCTGATCTCACATACCAGGTTAAGGTCCTTTGAGCGAGTTACCCATGTGCCATTTGACTTGTGAATGTGTAACATTTCCATTAAAGCTGGATCAAAGAGTGCTCTATATGCAAGGTACAGGTCACTTCTGACCAGTCTGTATGACACAGAGTAAAGTGAGAATGATAGTCTGTCCACATATGACACATCTTGAAGACCCTGAATTTTCTTCGTAGGGAACCTTTGTGGTCTCTTCAGCTACTGCAGGTGTTTGGAAAGGAACATATCAAAGGGAGCATTGTACTCTGTTACTGGCCTGATGACGGAAGAGTACAGAGGGTTACAACCTCTTTTTTCTCTGGAGGAAATGCCCTTTCTTATGAGATGAGCAATATAAAATGCCCTTCTTACCACTGTGGAGACATGGTGATCGAAGTTAAAGTTGCTGTCAACCTGTGTGCCCAGATCTCTCACCACTATGTGCTTAGGGTATTGCTATTGATGTGGTACTTCACAGGAACTTCAACCTTTGCTGAAGGGGATGATAATACATTTTTTGCATTAAGTTTAAGACCATGACTTTGGCACCAGTCATTAGTATACATAAGACCTTCTTGCAGAATGTTGACATCGCTAGGGGCTTCGTATGATCACTCCCGGTTTGCAGTCATCAGCAAACTTTGTCAGCCACAGTCCTTTAGTTTACCCTGTACTTTGGAGATTCTGAACAGTAGGGGTCCCAGAATTAATCCCTGTGGAACACCACTGGTTACAGGTCTGCTGGAGGAGGTGGAGTCCCCTATTTTGACCATATGAGTTCAGTGAGGCCGTTTGCAATCCACTTGACAATATATGGGTTGATACCCAGCTGGGTGAGTTTATGCTTGAGTGGGGGATTTTGTCAAAGGCCTTGGCTAAGTCTAGGTAGGCCGTATGCAAAGTTTTGTCCTCATCTATGGCTTTGGTGACTCTCTCAAAGAACAGGCATGATCTCCCCTTGACAAAGCCAAACTGGATGGGGTCGTGCATTTGGAGATTTCCTATATTTCTGCTAATAAAGTCTGCACTGATTCATTCCATGGCCTTGCAGATAAGGCTGATCAGGCTAATGGATCTATAGTTCACAGGGTCCATGGATGCAAAGGGTGATGGTAGCTGTTTTCCATTCCACTGGGATGAAGCCAGTGCTTAGGCTGTGACTGAAAAGTGTGCTCAATGGTGATTCTAATTCCTGTTTTAACCCATGTAGAACACAGCCTGGAATGTTGTCTGGTCCCATAGAGGCCGTGTTTTTGGCCTTGGAGAGGCCATTTAAGACCTAGTCCTCAGCGATACTAGGTGGGGGACAGGTGTTAGGGATGATTTGGAGTATATGTGGTGGGGACAGGAGAGTGACGTTTTCACTAAACCTGTCAGCCAGCAGGTTTGCTATATTCACAGGTTCTATATATGTAGTATTATTAACACCGAGTTTACTGCAAATCCGGGACTTACCTTTGAGGTTACGTATGTAACTAAAGTATATCTTGTGGTTGTCCTTAGTTAGGAAAGCTAATTTGGATTCATAGTTAGCTTTGGAGGACTTCACTAGGAGTCTTATTTGCTTGTTTAAGTTAAGGAGAGAGTGTTTCCAGTTTTTAGACTATTTGTTTCTTAGACAGCAGTTTATTTCTCCTATTGATTAGCCTATTAATGGCAGTTGTCTACCAGGCAGGTTTGTTTTTCCTTGAAGATATTGATTGCTCTGGTTCTATCAGCTACAACAGAGTCAATACAATTGCATAAGTGCTTGTATAAAGTATTGGAATATAACTCAGCATAGGTGTCTGTTCCATCAGTTGGGGGAGGGGCTATAAAGCTATTTATGCCATCACATAAGAGGTTGTAATTGGCCTTGGAGAAGTTTTTTAGTCTAGTTGCTAATAAGGAGGGGGGGGGGTTTACTTCTAGCTAGACTGATTTGTGGTCAGATCTCACCAGGGATGGGTACATACTGGGGGTGGTGCAATGGTCCCCCATGTTGGTGAGCACCAGGTTCAGGATGTTTGAGCCCCTTGTGGGTGTGTCAACCAGCTCGTCCAGGGCAATGGAGTTATCAAAGTCCAGGAATCTTTGGGCAAGTGAGTTAGAACATGTACAATTTACCCAGTCTATGGACGGGTAATTAAAGTCATCCAAAACCAGGGTTTTTGGTTCTATCTTGATTGACTCAAGAAGATCCACGTAGGCTGAGTGGATGTCCTGATTCATGGAGGGGGTCCTATAGCTGGCAATGACCTGAAGAGGGGTCTTACCTACAGTCAGTTGCACCTGAAGTAATTCAAGGGAATTGTGTTGTTTAACCAATCTAGAGGTATATTTATCATTAATGAATATTGATACACTACCTCCTTTAGTTCTCACACCTTCCATTTGTGGTCTAAATGTGTGGAAGGAAATGTAACCTGGTGTAGCTGGCTTGCTCTCTGCAGCCTTAAACCAGGTCTCGGTGACTGCACAAATGTCAGCATCTTTCAGGGTGAGGACTGCTTCCAGTGAGTGCAATTTCTGGTTTAGATGCCTAGCATTTAGCAGCATAACTCTGAGGCTGTTTTTAGAGGGTATTTTTATGTCAGGAATTTTGTTCTTGTGACACTGCCTGAAAAGGCACTATGGGGATGGAAAGAGCCTTAGCCATTTACCGAAATCCCAGGGGTGACAGATGAAGACAATCCCTGGTGAAGCATCGCGGTCTGTTGACCATGTCATCCCAGGCTGACAGATACTGGATCCCCTTTGAATGACACCAGAAACTAAGCCAATTGTTGAAGTCAATCATTTTTTGTTTGTATTGAGATATCATCCTAGATGAAGGGACATACCTGCCTGCGACACATAATCAGAGAGCTCAGTCATGTCTCTCTTCATATAGTCCAGTGAGGTACGTCTCAAGTCTTTCAGACCAACATGGACAATGACAGTTATAACAGTGCCTGTTTTTCAGAGACTTGACTGCGTGTCTGATGTGGTGGATCCTGGCACCTGACAGCTGACCGTGACATTTTCTTTACCCAACCTGGTGAGAAGGACATCTGTGTGTCTCACAACTGAGTTGCCTATGACTAAGATGTTTGTTTTTGTGTTACGCCTTAAGGGCTTGACTGGTGAGACACTGGTGTGTGATATATTATGTGTACTATGTTCTGCAGAGGCTGTATTATGGTGGTGAACTTGTGTTTGTGTTTGGGAGGTCTCTGATGTTTAGGTACGCTTCCTGTAATGACCTCCACATATGTAGATTTATGTGTTGTTGGTTTAGTAGGTGCAGGAGGTCAGGTGTGCATGCTGAAGACCTGCTTAGTATCAGATGAACTGACTAATGAGTGAGAGAGCCTGGATTCTAGGTTCTTGATATAGATGCATCTCTCACATAATGAATTTGTACAGACTAGAAGGAGTGGGTTGTCAGTGTACATGAGGTAATTGCTACATTGCCTCAGATTCTAGGGGGAGAAACAGCTTATCCCACTTAACTCTTTCCCTCCCAACTAAATTCCTTCAACTCTTTATTAATTATGTTCCAGAACAACTACTCAGGTTAATAAAAATATGCCCGACCTACATATAATACTAAAAGTGCTAGAAATAATTTTGCTGCTTGTATCATACTATCCACATCCAACTTCTCAGATTTTGTACTGTCTTTTGTTTAGTCCCATCCCACACATCTTTAGCTGCCATAACAGAATCATTTTTAATCCACACACCACAGTGCAATGTCATCATGCCACCATTAATAAAGGTATTGCTGAATCAGTTTGTATATGGGAACGTAGTCTACTGCTACAGCCATTTTTTACTTCATTTATTTTACATCCTAACCAAACAAACAAAAAGTAAATAAATAAAATGTTCCATAACATTGAAATATCCTTCTCTGGACTTAACAAGTACAGAATAATAACACCTGCAAATACAGCTATTAATATTCTTGACTACCATACCAGTTACATCCTTTAATTTGTGATTCCCTTTTTTTGCTGATTTCTCTAAGTATGAAGCAAACAACAAAGGGAAAAGAGGACACCCTGCCTGGTTTCACTGTTCAAACAGATACTGTCATAGATGAACCCCCCCCCCTCACACACACACACCTTAATTTTTGCCTCTAATCCTTTGTATAATCTTCCTGATTAACCCAATTATTATATCAGGGAATGCAAATGCTACCATTGTCCTGCTCATGTAATTCCAGCTGGCTGTATTGAATGCTTTCTTTGCTTGAACACCCACCAACAATACTGGTATTTTCTTATATTCTGCTTCTCTCTGGATTATCACTGTTCTACTAATACCATCAAATGTGTGCCTTCCCTCCACAAAACCACACTGCTCCATGTCTATTAGTTTTGGCAGTACCTTAGCCATTCTCTAAGCTGTATAGACATAAACACTTTATAATCATGGTTCAGAACTGAAATTAGTTTATAGCAAGCTGGGTCTGAAAGGTGTTTATACACTTTGGGTAGTACAGTGACCACAAATTTCTTCCAAGGTGCAGGTACTGCGCCCTTTTAAAATATTGTTAGATAAAACCTTTCAGATCTTTTTCAGTTTCTTCTCTCCTAACTTCCAAACTTCCACCATCTGTTGCTGGAGATTTCCCAATTGATTAATTATTCATCACTATTTTTATCTTGTCCTCTTCTATATTACCGATTCGTTCTTGAGGCTCATCCTTCGATAACCTTGGCATAGTAAAGTCCTGCATAAACATTTCCATTTGTGCTTTTTTCTGTTTCCACTTTCTTCTAATGTATACAGATTTTCATCAAACTTCCAGAATATCTTTAATACCTGTATAGGGTCTCTCTTTTTTTCTTTTTGTCATAGCATCCCTCCATTTGGCAACACCCCTGTTTTCTGTTGCCTAAGTCATTGGGATAATAAGGAACACAGTGCTGAAAAGGCTCATGTAGTGTCAAGAGCCAGTGACGTCCAACTCCAATAAGATTATTCACATCAATAGAGTGAAAACAAGTAAAAACATATAAAAATGTATAAAAACAGTTTTATAACAACAGAGATTTCAAAAACAATAAATGTGGTTTACTGCTTTTGTCTCTGAATGAGACTTCATCAGAACCAGTATAAGACTTCATCAGAACCAGTATATGAATAAAAAAAATTTAAATAGATAAGCTAATTAATCATGTGTTAAAAACTCTTAACTGGAATATTTTATTTAAAGAAACATAGCACCATTATGATACATATTTAAGAAATCTTTTCCACACTAGCATGTCAAACATTATTACTCCATTGCCAGCTGAAAAATCAATGAGTGAATTTTTAAAGATTATAATATACATTATATATATATATATATATATATATATATATATATATATATATATATATATATACATATATGTCTACTACATAATAGTGAAATTTCATAACGCTGAATTTCATAACATTGAGACCACAATATCTAAATTCCAAAACACTGAAAACCCAAAACATTGAAAACTTAGAACATTGAAAGTGTGCTTTAAAACTCTGAAAACTACATGTAAATAACATCCTCTCCACCTATAACAACACCTAACTAACAAACAAACTTTCTATTATGTTTCTGCAGGTGGGCAAGCCCCCCATGTGGGGGGATCTGCCCCCCCGTAAATTAAATATACCAACTCCAAGGTTGCACTACATTGGAAAAAAGTTCATTTCCTAACCTCACTATATCACAATCACCATACATTGAGGTTAAAAAATTAACTTTTTTCCACTGTAGTGCTATCTTGGAGTTGGTATATTTAAAATAAAGGCAGTGTGGGGGGCAGAGCCCCCCCCCACAAGGGGGGGGTGCAAGGGGCTTGCCCCCATGCAGAAACATAGTAGAAAGTGTGTTTGTTAGTTAGGTGTTGTTGTAGGTGGAGGGGATCTTATTTATTTGTGCAATGTAGCTTTCAATGTTATGAAGCACACTTTCAATGTTCTCAGATTTCAATGTTTTGGGTTTTCAGTGTTTTGAATTTATGATGTTATGTCTCAATGTTATGAAATTCAACGTTATGAAATTTCAATGTTATGAAGTAGACCTATATATATATATATATATATATATATATATATATATATATATATATATATATATATATATATATATATATATATATATACACATACATATATACAAAAATAAAAACTATAATCATACAATTAATTACAACTAAAACATTAATAATTTAGCAGCTCTCAATTTTAATACGCGGAGAAATGAAAGCTGTTCATATTAAGTCCTGGGGTGACTGAAGCATTCAGCCTAAGTTGTTATATTAATTCCCTGTATTGAACCCATGTTTCCCAGGGACCCCTCACTCATTATATAAAACAACTTCTAATAAACCAAACATAAATTTGGTAAAGCGAGGACAACTCTGTTATGGAAATCTCCATTATAATAACATTTTTTTTTTACTTGTTTTCCCCTCTATTACTGCGGTGGTGGTGCTGTGGTAGCATTGTCGCCTCACAGTAAGACGTTGTCCCATTCGATTCTCAGCTAGAGCATCTTCTGTGTGGAGACAAGCGTGAATGGGCGTACCTTTGTTGAAGGTTGTGCGTCAGGGCCAGCAACTCGGCATGTAAAAATCTACTGCCAATCATTAGCAGACCGGAGTTCCACTGAGGCAACCCCTAACCGGGAAAAGCCAAAAGACACAACAACTTGTTTTCCCTCTATTGATGTGAATAATCTTACTGGAGTTGGAGTAGGATGGCACTGGTTCCCGACACTATGTGAGCCTTTTCAGCATTGTGTTTCTTAGTATTGTTTTTAGCTCCACATTCACGCACCCTGTTTTTAGTTCATTATGATAATAGTTTATGTGCTGTGGAGGCTCTGGAGTTGTTATCAAAATATTTGCTTAATAGCAATCTTTCCAAACTTATGTATATTACCCAAATACTCACTTATTTTTACTTTAGCACACAGCAATTGATCTTCTAGTTCTGTAAGATCCCTCTTTATCAGCAATATTTGTACACTTGGTAACGCCTGTAAATGTACTTTTCTTTTGTAAACAAAAAAAACAGTCACCAGTGGAGTCCCCCAGGGCTCTGTGCTGGGATCTCTCCTGTTTGGCATCTACTTCTCTGAAGTAGAAACCAATACCACAAGGCCCTGGCTGACTAGGTTTGCAGATGACTGCAAGCTTGGAGCAGGTATTGAATCCCCAAATGACTTGGCTATCCTGCAAGAAGGCTTGTCCTAAATAAATAAATAACTGGAAACAAAATCTTGGACTGGAACTAAATGCCAAAAAATGCATTATTGTATCCCTTGGGAAGTCATTTACCCTAGATAACTACCATACTGACAATATGCCCCTAAGAGTTAACTCATTTGTTGGAATTTGGGAACTTATGTGGACAGTGACCTATCTTTTAACCAACATGTGTCCATTGTTGTAAGAAAGTCCTTCTATATTGCACAGCTTATAAACAAATGGATTTTGTATAGATCTAGGGATGTCATTGTCCCCCTTTACTCAGCCCTTGTTAGGACAGTCTTGCATATAATGCCCCCTTTTGCATGTATCTTTTTGGACACATGCAATGACTGGAACAACCACAGATACCTTAGTAAAGGGACACAACACCTATGCAACATGTCTTACATTGACCAACTCAAAGCCCTGTCTCTGTACTGAGTATCCTACAGACTGCTAAGAAGTGACCTGTGTCTGGCATACTAAGCATCCTCTTACCCTATACTGATGGACTTACTCATCAGCAAGTTAAATGGCATAAACAATATTCAGTCTAGGAATCTATACCTCTTCTGCAACATCAACAAAATATTTTGGAGGGAGAGATATATCTTGCGCAGGATATCACTGCTCTGGAACAGACTCCCCATCCACATAAAGCAAAGTTCATCCCTGTCAATATTCAAGCACAACTTGGCTCTATGGAAGGGAAACAGAAAATTTACCTCGGAATTGCCCCATGTACTCCTAAATGCTTTATCCTTTACATAGGTCCCCTCAAATTATCTGTGTATGATCCTAGTTATTCCCATTAGGGATAATATACAATTACTGACCAAGGGATGGGTAAGGCCAATCTCTATCCTATTGGGACAGGTTAATTCAAACACAAAAAAGGAGACTGGCTAGCCTTAAAATGGCCTACAAGGGCAGCTAGCTTAGTACTTACCTATGAACCTATAAATAATTCCTATGACTTCCTTCTCATATTGCTCTCTTTTATTTCTACCATATTTTTTAAATTCCATTTTCATTTTATCCCACATTCTATGTATTCCTCTGATGAAGTTTGTAGTTTCCATTATGTCTAGAATCATTTCAGCTACCAGTTCCTGAAAAACATCTCTTTTTAACAAATAAATCGGAAAGCACCAGTGTCTGATTTTTAATCTATTATCCCGAGCGTCTGTCTTACTGCTGATGATCTGAAATGGTTCTTGGATGTGTTTCAAAGCTTTCAATTAAGTACCCATGCACCTGTGAAATATAATTTATATCCATTCTAGCCAGTTATTGTACCTTGGGGAATAATATATGTAAATTCTATATAGGTTCCTGATAGTAAGTTCACATCTTCTATTCCAAATATTTTAATGTATTACTTCATAAATATACCCTTTTTTGTTGTGCTTTCCCTTCTAGATCCCTCATATACATGCTCACTATCACAGACCAGGTTCCAGTCCTCACCCATGAATAATATTCCCTGCTGGAAACTAATTACCTCTCCCATAATTCTCTTAAGCTCCCCCATTTGTAGTTTTATGTTGGACATAAACAAATGTCTGTGTAATCCTCCCTCCCTGCTATACTCCCCAATTGCCCCATATCTACCATCCTTATCTTTCTTCTCCTCTTCTGTCATTCCTGAAGCCCCTCTTACCATACCTCTCAACCGCACAGTGCAAGAAATCTGGACAAAGCCTAACATAATGGGGGTCAGAGGCACAAAAATAGGGACACATTTTAAATATTGTTCTTATAAACTTAGAAAGTTGCTAGATTAACATGATTTGTTTTAGCATGCATTTTCTGAAGGATATGAAGCCTGAAATTCAAATTACTCAAATGCCTGTCATTATTTAGTTACTTTAACCCTTAAATAATCCCAGTCAGAAAACCACAAATTTTATGAGAAATAGATCAAAAATATGAGGCAAAAATCTAGATATTCTATAAAAAGCTGGAGAGTTGAGAGGTATGCCTCTTGCAATCAGTATTACCCCATTTTCCTTTATCACCAATACCCTGCTGAATATACATTCTGAAATCCTTTCTTTGCCAAATTCACATGCTCATTTATGTACAAGTATGTCTTCTATAACAATGTTATTTGCACCCAACAGTTTTTAAAATAATTCAATACTGTTCGCTTCTTGTACTTAACTACAATGCCATTCACATTCCATTATATAAGTAATAAAGTAGTCATTCTGATAAAAAGCTATAACTTTCCCATATTCATCATTTCTTTTTTGAATATAAGTTTCCAACTTGCAACTTACATGCACATATTAATGTTTGGCAGGCTGCTCTTGAAAAATGCAGTTGCAGCTTTTCATCTCTATTTGAACCCATGTTGCATTTTCTCAGAATTATTGCTTCAAGGAATTCAGTCAAGAAACAAGTACAGTTATGTACATTTTTTCACTTTTAAAGCCCCTCAACCCCTTTTAAGTCACAGCAAACACATAAAACTTTATACACTTTCCAAAAATGGAATTTACCCTCCATGTAGAGGCACTAGCCCCAGATAGACAGCTAAACACAAACACAGACTTTACCGATTTGAAAATTAGTTTTAAACATTCTGCATGTGTTAGAACCAACATTCCCCTTTGCAATGACACAATCCATTCTTGCCCCATCTATATCCCTCCCATATTCTCAGTTAACTACTTTTTAAGATTAAGAAAAAAGTGCACTGGCTATCCCTAACTTCATTTCTTTTCACTCGACTGCTTGTCAGCTTCCCTTTAAAGAAATGATTATAGTGTTTCTCATACAAATGCTTAAATGTTCATGGTTCAGTTATTTCCTGATTAAATGCCTGCACCTGTAGACTGAGTGGCTATAGCTGTAGATCTTTGTTAGTGGAGAGAAAAACACTTAACAGTTTTAAAATGCATGAAGCAGTTCTTAAATGTTGGGAAAAGTATAATTTCCATGTTTTTCATTTTTTAGTCTGTGTGCTTAGAAAAAGAAGGAAAACATTTCCCCTAGTCTGCAGCAGAAACCAACAACAGTAATCTATACCTTCACCTGCATGACATCAAGGGAAGCCACCATAATTTAATACATGCATATGATCAGTGCACTTCCATATCCTCCACCTAGAAGATCATATTTACTGCTTATATCCAGCCATTTACTTGTTATAGTATATAAACCACATTTACATTACAGCTAGCATAAACAGCAGTCACAAATAAGACTTCCCAGCCTCACATCTAAAATACCTCTGCGTACTGTGCAGAACTGTTTACAATATAACATACAATTCACTTCAAGAAATTTGTTGTACACACATTACTAAGAAATAAAATAGTGTTTTACTTACAGTTTCATCTTTAGTCCCTTCATTATCTTTTTAAACATTAATAGCAAATTGCTAGTTATTATAGAGTCCTCCTACCTATTTGACACACTCAATGAACTTCCAGACTTTTTTGGCCACTTCTTGTAGAAGCACAGTTCTCATGTCCAAACTAAATCTTATAGAAGTGACATTTTACAGTGATTATGTTTATTTTATACTTTCATACTATTGCTGATTTTCTTTATTTATCATCTTGTCCAACCCAAACCATTCTTTGGTTCAACTTGAAGGTACTCTTGATCTTTTTCTGGTCAGTTACTCTGCTTTTTTCTTTTTCTTTGGAACAGTGGAAAAGGTTTTACTGGTAGTTTTGTTTGCTATTGTCATAAGAATGAGAAGCAGCACCCCCTTCAGCTTGTTGGTTCACTTTGCTAAGTAAATTATTTTTTTCCTCCTTAGATTGTTCAGTATCCAAAAATGTCTTTGATTCTCCGGAAAAAATATTCTAAAAACAGTTAGATATAGCAACTTGAACCTCAACATCCTCTGATTTGCATGGATAAATGAATTTCATTTCTGCTGGTGTACAGAGAATAATCATTTTCCACAAACAGGATGGTGTTCTCAATTGTTAATAAATTTCTCTTCTGTCACAATTTTGTCAGGAGCATCTCCTTCTGCTACTATGACTCAATCTTTACTACTATAAGTCTTGGCTTCTTTCTAATTACCACATTTGGCGTATACACATGATGTGCACTTTCAGTTAACAAATCCTGCAGTGGAATACCAGTCCAGTCGCTTATGTGTAATTTTATAAAATGAATGCAGGCTTTTCCTTCCTGTTCCTCTGGAATAGCAGAAATCTAATTTTTTCCTGTATGCAGTCTTCTATTGCTAGTGTTTTTGAAACAATTATTGAGAAGCCTTTTATTCAGCTAGGCTTTCCTTCATTGAAACCTCTGATTTTTGCAGTTTTATCAGCTCACCCAAATAGCTACTTAAAGCTTCTACAATTTGTTTCACATTTTGTCATTTGATTTTATACATTCCTCCAGTTTAACACTTTTGAATGCATTTGATTTATTAATTCCACTAAAGTTGAGGAAGCCATCTCCTGCACAAAAGTCGGAACAGGAACTGTTTTTTGTAAAACAACTGCAAGAATCTTCTCCACCAGTGGTTGTTTTTTTCTTGATTTTCTCTTACTTTCTCCAGATCTCTTCTTTGCAATAACTAAATCTTACCCAAACTCTCAGTTACGACTGGCTCTTTTACTTCTGTTTACTTTTTCATACCAGAACAGCTGGAATCAACCTGCTCTTTAGAGGGAAGCCATCCTGGAATCCTACTCACCTATATAATTCTGTACATTTTCCTTGCATTGTGCCTCTGAACTGAAGTGAGAATCTGGACTACCCTGGATGGAAAGGCAGGTCTCTTGGCCAATAATGGCTCTGAGCTAGCGATATGAATAGTAATAGGGAATGGAGATCTTAATGGGGCTTGCCAAATGGATGGGATAAAAGGATCCTAAAGGGATGAAAGTGTACAAGCTTCTCTAACAGATAAGGCCTAAGCAGAAGGAACAATACTTGATATGGCCAAAATGCAATTGTGGCAGTGACCTCAGCTTTGTCCTGATTGGCTTGCTTTATGAACCTTAGATTCAGAGGAAGTGGATGAAGGGGAAAAAGGAGAGCTCAGGGCCAACTCTGGATAACAGTATCTTTGGGATGTTGTGTACTAAGACAATGATGTGAAAGTATGTGTTGCATTTGGCATTAACTGAGGATGTAAACATATTGCAACAAGGATTCCCCCACTAACAGAATGACCTCTACAATACATGTGGATTAAGGGGCCACTCATGAGGCAACAGAAGGAGGCTTGTGAGTCTATCTGATAGAGATTTCATTTCTACTAGGATGTGATTTACTATCAGAAAGTGATTAGATGACATATCCAATTTCCACACTCTCACTGCTTCTCAACAAGGGGATAGTAGTGACTTCCTCTTGCTTATCTATGTGGAGTATTGTAGGTGTGAATGTCTCTTGCACTTTGGGGTAGGAAATATTGAAGGGCTTGTAGTATGACAATGACTGCCAAGATCTCCAAAACATTTATGCTCAGGCTGATCTCCTACTATGAGCAATATTTTGGAAAATCTCATTCTGTGTCCATTATTTTGGAAAGCCTGTGCTTGAAAATACTCCCCATCAAGGAAAATAAGTATCTATAATGACAGCCCCAGAAAAGAATGAGTGTGAAATATGTTCCCAACACTGACACTGGATGTCTAAATCCACCACTGCAGATATTCCTTACAACCTTTGGATATCCTGTCTTGAAGAGGCACTGGCTAGGGTCAAGTGTAGAATACAGGCACTTCTTACCTTGGAATACACTGATATATTGTTATGATTCAAGTTCAAAGAGAGCACTCCATTATGCAAGGCTTCAATGCTTATCATCCATTCAGGTCCACCACACTAGACAAGGGCACTAAAGGCTGGTGAGTCTCTATATTCATTAAATAACATTAAACAAAGTGTCACCTCCAGACTTTAGACAGGATAAGGACTTGTAACTCTTCCACATCCAACTTACCATTAATAAAACCCTGTATCACAACATAGCCAAATATATGACTCCTCCATGCCCCCTCTGTCCCATGCATCCTAGCTGAACAATTATGGCATCCCTAAGCATCAAGCCAAACATTATATTCCTAGGGGACTTCAACTAGCATGTATGCCTAGATGTCCAGGAATTTCTAGATTTCATTAATATAAACTCTCTGGACCAGTTAGTCTGCATCCCAAATTGAAGTGACACATTTCTGGACTTGGTCATTACCAGTATGGGACAGCTCTGTTCTGTGCCAGTTATAACTCCCCCTCAGTCAAATCTGACCATAAATCAGTCACCTTCATTATAAGAATGAAGCCAGAAGCACATTCAAATAACTCAGTATGCAGAGCTTATGCCAAGGCTAATCTATTTAAACTGAATGATGACTAAATTCAATATTTTCTCCCAAACTAATGACTCCATTGTGTAAGCTGAATTATTTTCTGTTAAATTCTAATTTCATGTTGATGGGTTTATATCAGATGATCGAAATCTGAGAATATTGAAGCTCCAAACCTCAAACTGTAAACCATGAAACTGGAAAACATCGAAGCGTAAAGCGGAGATCGCCATAAAGTGTGGGAAGGGAAGATTTGCCCTTACTGCACTGTAGTGTGATCTCAGAGTTGGTATATTTAAGTAGCAGGGGGTGTGGGGAGTGCAGGGGGGGCTTGCCCCCCTGCATAGAGCGTTTTTGTGTTGTTTTGGGTGTGCACTGTGTTTTTTTTTTCAAGTTCGATGTTTTCCGGTTTCTAGGTTTTCAGTTCGAGGTTTGGAGCTGCGATATTCTCAGCTTTTGATCATCTGATATATACCCCATGTAGATAGCTGCATGGAGGCATCTGTCCCACTTTGAAGTAAACACAATGAAAATTTTAAAAATAAACCCCTGTGTCAGAACCCAAATATAAATAGGCTGTTCAACAGGGAAAAAATCATTGCACATAAAAATGCATTCAACTCACAGGATGCCAAAATGCTCTTGCTAAACTTAACAAGGAATACCAGTCCCTGGTCAAATCAAACAAAGCCAGGTAAGAAGTAAAAATAGACACCTAAGCTAAAGACAACTACTAAAACCTTCTTTAGCTATATTAAAAACTTCAAAAACATTGTTCAGTGTTGTACAGACTTAATATTAATGATACCAACTATTCAGACTCAGATGACATAGCCAATCTACTTGCAGATAAATTTAGCTCAAACATCTTCTCCTCTTCCCCCAACATTCCTAGATCACATTTCTGCGTCTGGTCCCCCCAAAAAAACTCTCAAGAACAGGCTTTGAAGGCACTATCCAAGGCCAAGAACACTACTCTTCTGAGTCCAGATATCACATCAGGATGCCTGCTAGCTAGCCTGAAACAAGACCTGTCAACTCCTCTACAGAGATTATTCAGCATCATCCCCTAAACAGACTGTGTGCCGGATGAATGGAGGACAGCAACAACAGTTATTCCCTGCACAAGGGTGGGGCATCATCTAACTCAGGTAATTATACACCCATAAGTTTGACAAGCCTCATCTGTAAGGCTATGAAAAGGATCATTATGGAATTAATGAACAAGGACATAGGCAACCAGCAAACCTTTGACATAAGCCAGTTCAGTTTTGTCAGGGGCAGATCTTGCCTACTCATCCTGGTTGAATTATTTGAGAAGGTTACTAAAGCACTGGATAAGGGAATATCAGTGCAATCTGCATATCTAGATCTAGCTGATACTTTTGACACCATTCCACCCTCAGGTAACATTAAACTCTCCCAGCTAAATAACAATCCCTATGTAAATCAATGGATATCAGATCTGCTATCAAATAGAACCCAGGAAATTAGGGTGGGTAGTTCCATCTCCTCCATAAGACCTGTCATCAGGTTGTACCTTCAGGATCTGTCCTTTGGTCACTCTTTTTTGGCATTTACTTCTTAGAGGTCAAAACCAATGTTAATGGCTTATGCCAAGTTTGCTGATGACTGCAAACTAGATGCCATTATTAACTCTCCAGAGAACATCAGGATCCTTCAAGATGGCCTTTCCCATACAAATAGCTGGAGATAAAACCATGGACTAAATCTAAATGCCAACAAAATGTATAATAGTATCCTTTGGCAAGCACAATGTCCCCTGTTGCTATCACATTGACAACACACCCCAGAAAATTGATCCAGTAGTTAGGAAACTGGGAACCTATGTATACAGCAAACTGTCCTTCGATCTCTATGTACCCACTATTGTAAGAAAGTCCTTTTGAATTGCACAGCTTTTTAGTAAGGTCATGGTATCCAGTTCCAGGGGATGTGATCATTTAATTGTATGCAGCACTTATTAGACTGATCATTAAGTATAATGCCCCTTTCGACATGTGCCTGTCCAATCACTTGACACAACTTGATCTCCCACAGCATTCAAGGGTCACATGCAGACCCTCAACAGATCCTACCCTATCGTATAATATCTACTGCACAGCTGTAGATCCAGTGGTGGCATAAACACCCATTGAAGAGATCTTAATCTGTTCTGCAACATAACTAGAACATGTTGCAGGGAAATATAAGTATCACAGAAAATGCCACTTTGGAATCACCCTCCTCTTTGCATAAAACAAAATACTTCTCTTACTCTATTCAAATGTAATGTGGACGAATGGACTGGAAACCACAAATTCAGCACTAGAGTAGCACCCTTGTCCCTTATGGAAAGAGGTAACATATAAATATTTTGCCTTCTGTATGTTACTTGTATTTAAATTACAAGGGTTAAAACAATTCATGTGAATGCATGGCTAGGCTTCTAAAAGATCTTCTGGGATCAACAGCCTAATAAGAAGCTATGAAATGTGAAATCATGTGAAGGGTACCTTTAGGATGAAGGCTCCCATCATCTATTGTCCTGAGGCAAATGGGGGTTGTGACAGATTGTGAGTGCACAATCATCTGAACAATAGATTGAAGTGGAAGGAGCCCATGTACTGGTAACCGGGTCTTACAATGTATGGTATCTAGAGTGCAGTCTATGAAGGTGAGCACCTATAATGTTTCTGTCTGAGACTTTGCAACATTTATCATGATCCCTAGTGAGTGGAAAAGAGTGATCAACAAATGCTGAGTGGCAATAATTCTGTCTAATGAGGGAGTGGTAAGAAGCCTGTCATCCCAATATAGAAATACCTTTACACCTAGCAGGTTACTACCATAGACATACATTTGATGGACATCCTGGGAGCTGAGGTTAGACCAAATATCAGAGTCTTGAACTGATAATGATTGACCCCCAACTGCCTGAATGCATTAGTAGTCTTTGTGTGAAGGTAAAAATTTTGGAGACCCAAAGATCAGATGCAGTCTCCTTTCTGAATATATAGGAACTGTCTGTACTGAAAAACAAAATGACTGGCAAAAAGAGGTAATAAGCAAACAATGAATAAGCTGCTATCATGGAATGTAAATAGATGTTATGTTCTGATGTACTGCAACACAGGTATACAAAAGAAAGTGGTGCTGTCTGTTAGGTTACAAGCAGTGCTGTAGTGTAGCGGGATGATAATGCATTGGATCAGAATATTATTAATAGCTGGGAGAAAATGGATTAG
Organism: Protopterus annectens; assembly: GCF_019279795.1. Classification (NCBI taxonomy): domain Eukaryota; kingdom Metazoa; phylum Chordata; order Ceratodontiformes; family Protopteridae; genus Protopterus; species Protopterus annectens. Next base: position 864,429,499 of record NC_056735.1, read on the forward strand.
CTAGTAAATGATGCTGAAAAGATAACATTTGTTTCTGAAGTTTTCAAAAGCAAAGATAATTAATAGTAACATTGTCAAAATGATGGGTAAGTTGAAAAAAAATAACTAAATGAACTAGAACCAAATGAGACAATTCCTTTCAGACCCATTCTGATATTGTGCGTATAGAATGTGAAAAGGAGGAAATGTGAAATGTGGTAGTAGTTAAAAACTGTAAGTGATGGTATCCCTGATTTAAAAAAATCGCAAAATTTGCAAACTGAAGTTGAATTACATACAAAAGTTAAAAGAAGGCCTGAAACTGTTATAGCTGAGAATGTTGAATTTGAGAGACAGGCAGCAGGACTATCATTAAACATAAATAACAACAACAACAATAATAATAATAATAATAATAATAATAATAATAATAATAATAATGATCTCTGAAAGTAAAGTGGAACTGGAAACCCAATATAACATAAATTAATGCAAACAGAGAATAAGCTGTAAGCAAGCTTGTTTTGTTTCCTATATACTTACAAGAATGTAGTTGCTGCCTAGAGCAGCAGCAAACTATCAGAGAACTGTTGTCCTGACTAGCAGGCTGTCTGAGCTTTCTGAACAGGATGGGGCAATAAATTAAGATGGCAATTTGAATGCGACTGAAGGGTATGAACAGAAAATTATCAGTGTAAATAAACAAGTGGTTATTCTCTAACAAGGTACTGAAGCAGATGGGCAGTGGCAAACTGGTGCGCCTAACTGATACTTTAAAGCACAGTATAACTGAGCAAATGATTATTCTTAATTACCAGGTAGTTGGACCGTATAAGGTCATGAACCAAAGTGCCGAGCAAGTAAAATGTATGGCACAAAAAATAGGAGTGTAAAAGGCACTGGCTCGACTGAGAGCTCTGTTGCAACTGGTAAAGAAAATGCAGGCTGTTGGTAAAGAACAGGTTATAGAGTCTGTGCGTGCAAAACTCGTGTTGGAAAAGGAGCATCAAAAGTTAAGAAAGCAAATTAAAAAAATACAGCGAGTCTTTTGTCACAAAAAGTAAAATGTTATGTAAAGCTGAGTTACGTACTGAAATAAAACAGTGATGGACTGAGGTCAAGTGACAAAGACTGACAGACTGTTATTTCTGAAGAACAAGAAAAGAAAGACAATTTTAACTGAGCTTAACAATGAACCTCAAGAGTCAATGGTAGAGGTGAGGTAAGTCCTGTTGTTCAAACCCTTCAGTGTGAATAGCCAGGTTTCAGCAAAGTGAACTCAATCAATAAATGCCAAACTGAGAAGCTATAGATTGATATTTCAAAATCGTTAAAATACCTGAATATTTTAAAGTAAGGCACTGTCAGACAAATTTTCAGCATATCATCAACTGGCTAATTTGAAACAAAACACAGATAAAGATGATGAAATAATACAGCAGCAAATTACTGAGTGGAAAGTTTATTCTTACAAGTTGACAGACAACATACGGTCTAAAAAGCAAGAACTAAGTGACCTAAATAACCTGTATATAAAGTACAAACCAAAGTTACTTAGTTACAAAATGAGAATGTATAACTGTTACAGAAAGTAATAAATATGAAAACATTTATCAAAGTCAACAACAAGAAAGTAAGACATAAAACAAGACAAGCAAAACGCAAGTAGCACACAAAATAAAATCAAGAAAAAAGTATTTGAAAAGGCAGCTCATAACATCTGAATACAAAACAAAAAGGTTTGAGCAGCTTACCAGGTTGACAGAAAGAATAGGTGTGATGCCTGTGCCCTGGCCCAGCAATCAAGTTGCCTCAATCCTCACCACTAACACCAGAGAGGGTGTCTCATATATGAGGAAAGGATAACAAATACACACAGTAAAGTGCAATTTCCCTTAAGAACACACAGAGATCACAGTCAGTCCGGGGCTGGTCACTCCCTTGCTCTCCAGATCCCCAATAAGACTCCCCACTGGCACAGCTATTGGGTCCAGATCTCAGCCAGCTGGGCAAGCTAAAATCTCAAGCACACTCTCTATCCAACCAGTGCTTTGTGTCCCTGCCCAAGTAGCTGACACACACACACTTTGAGATAAGAGTTTAGACAACCACACAGACACTTCTGGGGAAGGCTGGCACAGGTTCTCAAGCTGTGCCCCTTTTACCCAGATTATATGGTAGAAATCTCTGCCACCACCCAGCTAATATTTATCAGCTACTAAAAGGCCCTTAAAAGGGTGTCCAATTATTACTGTGCAATATTATTATCCAATTGGTAGTAGCTTATTAGTGTGACTTGGTACAGGATACTTATATACATGCAGTGTACTCTTAGAGCTTAACTTATCTCTACACAAACCAGCCACAGTTAAAAGGTTTTAAAATATTTAATAATAAATAATTAAAACCACAAGACAATACTTTCTACTATATAGTGCTAGTTAAGAGTTCAGAGATCACACAGAAATTCTTAAAATAATTCAGTAGTACAGTTCTGACATCACAGAAAAATACTTAGTCTAATCTTTCTAGTTCCTAGCTATTTCTAAAAGAAAACACAAGTCTAAGATAACTTACATATGAGCAAGACAGTGCTGTGAGGTGGAAGGTCAAGACAAAAATGCTTAATAATCTCTGGTTCTCTCTGTTTAAATTGAAATTGCAGTTTGGATAAACATTACATCATTCTTCACCCTTCCTGGGGCTCCCAGGCCAACAAAAACTGCATCTACATTCTTTTACACCTAGGTAGAAACCAGAGCAATAAAAATGCATTTGCATGTTTAAATCTAGCAATCTAACTCTTGGTTAAAACAATAGAAAGAATGTGCTAGCCCAGACGGAATAACTCTGAATCTTTAACTTCAAAGGACGGGCACGAATTAACTGTAACTTCAAAGGACAGACATGAAATGTTTGTCTTAGCTTACTTTACAGCAGAGGGCAATGTTGTTACAATTTTTTGAAGTTCAACATTTCACAGCATATTCTTTCATTTAAGAAAACAAGCCTGTATTTCAACATTTATATTTACAAATGACAGAATGGTTTATAAAATTATATCTGGCTAGGCTGGCAGCCTTCACAATAGGGTCCAAGTAAAAACTGTGGCTGGGGTAGCCACTTGTGTGATCCATGGCAAAATGTAGCCAAAAAGTACAGTTGTGTACACCTACCATAAATGTAGATGTTTGAGTGCATTCACTGTTGCAGTCATCACCTGTGGGTTATCCCTGCTGTGGTAGCCCTCAGCCGGCCTGAATACCAGAGTCAATGTTTTTCTGTGTCAGCTGCTGTCACTTGCAGACTGACGTTAGGTTGTCAGTGCTATAAAGGAAGGCAGCTGACGCCATTACATTAGTTTTTATTGCCCTAACCAGTCAGAGGCCCAAGTAAATATGGTAAAGTGGTCCTGGTGGCTAAAAGCCACCATTAGAAACTTATGTCTCCCTAAAGAAAGAAGATATAAGGTGGAAAGTGGGTGGGAAACCAGGACTGCAACAGTGAATACACTCGAACATCTACATTTATGGTAAGTGTACACAACTGTACTATGTACTTCGTGTTTCACTGTTGCAGTCATCACCTGTGGGAGGATTCCCAATGCTGAGGAGAGAGGTGGTAGGATTAGTAAGAGACCTAGGAATGGGTCAGCATGGCCTGCAGAACTGCAGAGGCAAGCCATGCCCTAGCCTTAGAAAACAGAGGTAGGTGGTAATGTTTGGTAAAGGTATGGACAGAGGTCCAGGTGTCAGCTTCCAGGATGTCCCTGATGGGAACTCCTCTCAGGAATGCTGTGGAAGTGGAGACTGTCCTAGTGGAATGGGTTTGAATAGACTTATGGGGGATTTCCCATGCAATCTGTAGCATAAATGAATACAGTGTGATAGCCATTTGGAAATGTTTGTTTGGAAATGGGCTTCCCCTTTGCCCCAAGGCAAAGCTGACAAGTAGTTGGTCTGTTTTCCTGAAGGGTTTAGTATGGTCCAGATAGTATCCGAGCTGTCTGTGCACATCTAGTGAGTGCTGAATCCCCCCCCCCCTTGTTTTGAGGATTAGGAAAGAAGGTGGGTAGATGTTTTGCTTGGTTGAGAGTTACATTAGATACCAACTTGGGCATAAAGGAGGAATTAATCCTCAGGGGACCCTGTCTACATGGAAGATAATGAAGGGCTCAATGGTCATCAGCTCCTGTAGCTCTGAAATCCTTCTGGCTGAGGTGATAGCTAGGAGGAAAGCAGTCTTCCAGGAGAGGTGTCTTAGTTCTGCTGAAGCAGCAGATTTGAAGGGTGGTAAGGTTAGTTTTTCCAAAACATAATTTAGGTCCAAGGCTGGAGTGGGTGGCCTTCTGGGAGGCCTGATATTAAAAGACCCTCTGAAGAATTGTTTAATCAAAGGATGGGAGAACAGGGGCTGTTCTGTATCAAAATGAGCTAAAATGGCTGAGGCATGGATTTTAATAGAGGAGAAGGAGAGGCCACTATTAAGTAGCTCAGCTAGATAGTCCAAGATAAGAGGGATGGAAGGTTGTGAGGTACTGCCCCCTCTGGACTGGCTCTAGGAGCAGAATCATTTCCATTTTCCTGTGTAAGATTTTCTGGTGCTGGGCCTTCTGGCCTCTGGGATAATGTCTAGGACCGGTTTGCTTAACAGGGGCCCCTTGTTTGCCTTTAGAGTATTAGCCATGCTGATAGTTTGAGAGTCTGCAAGTCTAGGTGTAGCATCCCCCCCACCTGAGTTAAGAGGTCTGAGATCAGGGGAAGCTACCTGGGAGGCTGTAAGGTCATTCTGTGGAGTAAGGGGTACCAATGTTGTCTGGGTCAATCTGGAGCAGTGAGGATTGCCTTTGGTCTCTCCTCCCTTATTTTGATCAATGCCTTGGGAATAAGAGACAGAGGAGCGAATGCATGCACAAAGAGGGTGTCCCAGGAGTAGGTCAAGGCATCCACCTTCCACACTAGGTGGTGATACTCCCTGGTACAGAATTTTTTTTTTAGCTGATGGTTGAGATGCGAAGCAAAGAGATCTACCTCTGGAGTCCCCCATGCCTGAGTGATTTGTTAAAAGATTTTTCTGTGGAGCTGCCATTCATGGGGGTCCAGTAAGTTTCTGCTTAAGTGGTCTGCCAGGGTGTTGTTGATCCCTGGTAGGTATTGGGCTATTAGGTGTAATCCCATGGAAGCTGTCAGCCAGAGGTTCATGGCTAGCCTGCACAGAGGGTAAGATTGGGTCCTTCCCTGTTTGATGTACCACATTACTGTGGTGTTGTCTGTTTTGATAAGGAGAACCCCTGCTTAACATGGGATTTGACGGATGTCAGAGCCTTTTGTACTGCCATCATTTCCTTCTGGTTGATGTGTAAGGGAAGGTGCTGGGCAACCCAAAGACTTTGGGTGCACCTGCCTTCTAAGTGAGTGCCCCAAGGTATGTCTGAGGAGTCGGTGGTAATGGTCTACCCAGTTGGGTGGAGGGTGAAGGAAAGACCCTTGTTCTGGGCACAGGCTCCCTGCTCACCAAAGAAACTCAGCCCTTATACAGGGGATCAGAGGGAGAGAGGTCTCTAAGGTCTCTAGAGGTTGAGAGCACTGACACCAAAGGTTCTTTAGGTACCACTGAAGTTTTCTCATGTGAAGCCTGGCCAGAGGAATTAGAAGGATGCAAGATGCCATGTACCCCAAGTCTTGCAGGAACTTCCTCACAGTGAGGTGATTTCTTGAAGCCAGCTGGGTAAACTAGAGAGGCAGGAAGATCTACTTTTCTGGGGATAGGAAGGCCATTTAGGATGCTGTGTCCAGCAGTGCTCCCAAGAAAATGATCTTCCTGGTGGGTGTTTTCTTTGATTTCTTCTCATTGATGGTGTACCCTAAGGAGGTTAGGAGAGTTTTGACAAAGAGGAGGTCCTTGAGGAGCTTTGTTTTGCAATCTGCCTGAATGAAGCAGTCATCCAGATAAGGGTAAATCTGTATATTTTTCCTGTCTGCAAAAGGCTTTGGCCAGGGGCTAAGCATTTGGTGAATACCCTGGGAGCAGTAGATAAGCCAAAGGGTAGTGCAGAGACCTGAAGGTGTTGTGAGCCTGCTCTGAAGCAAAGTAATTTCCTTCAGGATTCCCTTATAGGGATGTGGAGGTAGGCATCTTTTAGATCTAGGGTAACTAACCAGGCATTTTTTGTCAGCATAGGCAGCAGCTGCTGCAAAGTTAGCATTTTGAATTTGGGGACCACCAGGAAGGTGTTCAGTATGGATAGATCCAGGATGGGACGTCAAGTGCCCTCTTTTCTGGGAACAAGGAATAATCTGGAATAAAAGCCTTTGCCTGTTTGATCTGAGGGGACAAGTTCTACTGCCCCTTGGGATATGAGAGTTTGGACTTGTTTCAGTGCCTCTGCCCACTGATTTGGATGTAAGTCTGGGTACCCCCTTGGAATTGGGAGTTCATTGAAGGATAATTTGTATCCCTGAAAAATTATCTTTAAGACCCATTGGTCCTTTGTTACAGAAAGCCAATTTTCTTTGCAAAGGGAGAGCCTTCCTCCTAGTTTTTGGTGAGTGAAAAGGGGGGGGGGCAGGGAGACATTGAGAGTTTTTGCCATAGAGGGATGGCTTAGAACTCCCTGCCTTTGGAGCGGAAGTGGTCCACTGTTTGGTTCTCTGTTGTCCCTGGGATAGGAGTCTGGGTGGTCTATCCCTGCAGGGCTTACCTTGCCCCTGTCATCTAGGTGCAGGAAAGGACCTGTGTTTTGAGGGAAATTTCCTGCTGAACCTAGGAGGTTGTACCTGAAGGAAATATTTTACTGTTTGCATAGATTTTGCTTTGTCTTCCATCTTTTTAAGCACCTCTTCTGCTTTTACTCCAAACAAGCAGTCCTTAGCCAAGGGTGCAGCAAGTAATTTAGATTTGACATGATCAGGGAGAGGTTGTTCCTTCAACCATGCATGTCTCCAAATAACAGATCCTGACACTACTGCCCTGCTTGAGGCTTCTAGGACATCATATCCACAGTGTAATGAGTGTTTAGCCACTTAACAAGTAGAGTGCAGTAAATATGCTAACTCTTTCAAATTGGCACAGTCAAGAAAGGTTGAAATCTTTTGTTTTAACAGTTCCAAAGTGTGTTGTTGATATTTTAACACGTGGAACTGACAGTTGAGTGTTCTGATAGCTAAGGTTGCAGAGGTGTATACATTTTTACCCCATCTCTCCAGAGCTCTGGAGTCATTGTCAGAAGGGTAGGATTCTTTGCAGAACTAGCCTTAGCTCCTTTTGGTCCCTGTGTAATGACCTCCAGGTCTGCAGCAGGATTTCTGTACAGGTATTTGTGAGACTCTGGTACCCTGTAATATTGTCAGGTTTTCTGGGAGCAGGTGGGAGGACGTCAGGAGTTAGACTGGATTCCTGGAAGACATCATCAACCACCTCTAAGATTGGAGGGATGGCCAAGGGTCTGTGCTGGGGCAGGTCTAGAAACTCTCTTAGTCTTTTCTTAGACTGAGGGAAGGCCTGGGATTCCCAGTGGAAATTTTCCCTGAGGGTGTGAAAGGTTTCCCCAAAGGAAAGATTTTCTGGTAGAGAGGGAGAAGGAATGGATTCCTCTGCATCTAAATCCTCGTAAGCAGTCAAAGGTTATTGTTCCTCTTCAAAATCTGAATAATCAGACTTCTCAGAATCCTGTTCTGTCAGTATTTCAGGAGAAAGGTCTCTTTTCCTTTTAGAAGTTGTGGCCTGACTACCTCTGAAAAAGGGTGATAAGATCCTCTGCCATTTTAAGCATTTGAGCTTGGGGTGGTGGAGCAGGAGTAAAATAATGGCTAGAGGTAATTTTTTTAGGAGTGGCCTTGCTTCTAGGCCTAAGATTATCCATCGGTCTGAGAGAAATGGTAAGTCAGAGGAGAAGACATCAGTTTTTGTCTAGATTTCGGTGCGAAAAACCTCCTCGGAAACCGGTGCCTGCGTCACGGATCCAGACCCAACCAAGGCAGAGACAACCAAAGGCTCTAAAGATGAAGAAGATTTCTGTGGCATACTGGACTCTGAAAAGGTCTCAGTAGAGGCCTGTAAAGGTATCAAATCAGGCATCAGGAGCTGCGGAGGTGCCTCACTGAATTCCGGAGAACTGACGACCTGCTCAGCGGTGGAGTCGTCGAAAGGCTTAGCCTTGTGAGGTCTGTCTCTATCTTTATCCTTATGTTTTTTTCAGAATGTCTACGGATTGTTGGCTGACGGATGCCATTTCAGAATATGAAGACAGAAGATGAAAATACCTGGCTACAATAAGAGCTCTACAGTGAATGGTTCTCACTTTAAAGAAGGCACAGAACCGGCAACGGGGGACATCGTGGTCTGGGCCTAAACAAGTGATGCAGTATGAATGGAAGTCTTGGTGTGGTATTTGCTTTCCACAGCAGAGACAATTGTTAACTTTTTCGGACATCGGTTATTGCAAGAAAAAAGGAACCACAACGGGGTACTTAGCTTTAGATGTTTTCAGCTGTAATTCCAACTCTGGTAGTGACCAACCGGCAGACTTGTGAACTGCTTCTGCTACAGGCTCCACGGCAAGAAAGACTGATGTAATGGCATTGGCTGCCTTCCTTTATAGCACTGACAACCTGACGTCAGTCTGCAAGCAACAGTAGCCGACGCAGAAAAACATTGACTCTGGTATTCAGGCCAGCCGAGGGCTACCACAGCAGGGATAACCCACAGGTGATGACTGCAACAGTGAAACACGAATAACATCAGGAGCTTATGCTATGATACCCAAATGCAAATAGTGCACATCAAGGTGGTTGCAGTTGAGGTGGCAACTACAAACACCAGAGGTTGTGGATAGCCAGTATGTGCCCCATTCTCACTAAGATCTTTCACCTGCCAAGATGGAAATTGACAGGTTAAAGATGCTTATACCCCCATGTCCGAGCTGAAGGAGCGGTTACATGATAAAGTGCCACAGCTATGCAATGCCAGTTCTGGCTGGACATAGAGTCAAAATAAGTCATATGATCAGAGTCATAGCTTGGTCATCTAGCATCCAGGGCTATACCCTCAGCTCTTCAAGTGAAGAGCGAAAAATAGAACAAAAAAAAAAACATTGGCTTTAAGTTGACTTTTAGTGTAGATACATTTATATCAATCATATATAGTAAGGCCTTACGAAGTTTAATACAGGTGGCTGTCAAAAAGTAAATACTAGAAAATGGAAACCAAACTCTAAATCAACTGCAGCTGAAGTACTGAATACTATAAAGGAGAAATAAGAACAAGGGAAGGAGCAAATTATAATGAAATAAATGGGATTTGTGGAAACAGAACATGCAGAATAATGTTCAGGAAGAGGTGTGAGGTTTAAGAAAATGTAGGAATTGTGCAGTTTATGTAATGCTGGAATAAATGACAATTGTTAAAAAGGAAACCTATGTACACTGCATGACGATAATGAACATGTCACTGCATTGTGTTTTCTTTTCTGTTAATGTATGTGTATGTGTGTCATCATTTAAACTGTTATTTAACAAAGATGTTAAAGAAAACAGGAAGCCTGTCATGGTGAAGACATACAAGGGTCCAGAGAATCAGCCATGGACTGAGCAGAAAGTCCTTTGGAGTTCAGAGGATGGCTGAAGAGAGAATGCCTGGAGCTAGCAGCTTATCAAGGGATAAGTACTGGATCTGACAAAATCAAAGAAGAAAACAGAACCAGACAGGAGTCTCCAGGGAATGATCTGTAAAGAATAGTATTGCTGTTTGAAAGCTGTAACATGTTCTATTGTAAAAAGGCCAAAAAATGTTTGTTAAGTACTGTGTTTTTTTCTGGAGTTGTATTATGCTACAGTTTTGGGCAATGGCAAATTGGGCCCCAGTCTGTTTTCAATCCATGGGTCCCTTTGCCCCCTCACCCCCTGCCTCAACCTCTTAGTGCTCCTCATTCCCCATTTGTTTCGTTGACCACACACATGAATAAATATGCTAGTCTGGATTTACCTTCCTTAATATTTTAAGCGTATACTAACCTGTGATTTGTGGTTGTTTAAAATTATGTATGTTTGATAAAGCCTGAGCATATTTGCTTTAACTGTGAAAAAATGTACACAATTCTTTACATGCTTTAGCTCAGCTTTATGGCTGACAGCAAAATAATGCCACCTATCTAAACTATTTCACTAAGTTATTTTAGCAATCAATGATTAATTTGTTAGGAAGAAGAAAGGACCCAGTAGCTGTCGCTAACAGCTAGCCTGTTTGTGCAAATATATCAATAAACCACTTTATCAGTATTTTTTAACAAATCAAGAAACCTCTTCTAAACCACTGTGCATACACATACACACAAACACACATTCTCTCTGAAATCTCAGACCTAGCCAGCATTCCCTTAAGTTTGGCTTGACCTTATTTTTAAGCCCAGATGGAGTACTGAAAAGAAGTTCAGGAAAACTACTACATGGGTAAACAGCTTGGATTTCACTGTCAAACAGATCAATAAATTGAACCAAATTGTCTTGGATGCCTCAGTCAGGTGACACAGTTTACAGCAAGTCATAACAATTCTTACATACTTATTTAATCTCTGATGTGACTTATGACTCTTCCCAGTCAGTCAGGCGTGTGTGTGTGTGTGTGTGTGTGTGTGTGTGTGTGTGTGTGTGTGTGTGTGTGTGTGTGTGTGTGTGTGTGTGTGTGTGTGTGTGTGTGTGTGTGTGTGTGTGTCACTCCGGTCAGCATAAAACAGACAAGTGGTTGTGGGTTCAGTTCAAGCAGCTTTATTACACACAGACACATCAGGAATGAGGCTTTGTAACTTAAACTTAAATAAACTTATAAACAGACTGACTGACAACCACACTCATACATGTTAACACTCGGGCTGTTCTCTCGAAATGGCACTGCTGCCTACATGCGCTCACTATTTATATGCATGTGCCTACATCTGGAAATGGTTCTTAAAGGTACATACATATGCTTTGACCTACATCCTCCCTCTTTGAGAAATAGCTCATACATCAAATGACAGTATTCAATGGTATGCAATTATACAGAAATGATCTTTTGACGTGCAGTTATAAAGAGATAATTATTTGACCTGCAGTCATACAAAATCAGACACATATAAAACAATCATGTCCAGGTTGCTGTGTATTTTACACTAGGTCTAGAAATATGACCTGATCATGTTACATAAAAGTCAGAATTGGATCTAGCAATGGGGACTGTCTTCAAGGAATGTTCAGCTTTGGGGACAACTGGGACATCATCAGGAATGGAACTAGATACTGAGATATGTTCTTTAGTATGAACATTGTCAAGGTTGCTCTGAGATCTAGAGTCTGTATCACAGGTACAATGCTGCGATATAATTTCTTATACAGGTAGAAGATGCTTGCGGTTTCTCCTGTATTTCATACCCTCAGATTCCACTAAGCAGGATCTTGGCTCAGCACATATATCTCTCACTTGACCAATTCGATAAACGCCTTTTGCTGTTTGCATTCTCACTGTCTCTTCTTCTTTTAACGGACAAATAAATATGCTCATTTTATCATAGCTGGACTTCTGAGAAGAACGCTTTTTAAAACATTGGACTTTGATTGTTCTGTTGTTTTTAGCATTAGGCACCAACAAACTAGAACTGATAGGCAAGGTTGTTCTGGTTTGCCTAGATAGAAGTCTCTGAGCAGGCAAGCCAAGTAGGTTGTCATGGGGTATATTTCTGAGATTAAGTAAATTCAAGACAATAGTGGGTATTGCCATGCTTTGACCTCTCTAGTAATTGCTTTGCACTCTGTATTGCACGTTCAGCAAGGCCATTTGACTGTGGGTATTCAGGGCTACTAGTAATATGGATAAAGTCCCACTCTTTAGCAAATCTCTGAAACAATTGACTGGTAAACTGGGTACCGTTGTCAGAAATAACTTTGTGTGGACTACAATGGACTGAGAAATGATGTTTCATCTTAGTAGTAACAGCACTGGACATTAGGTTAGACAGCAAATCGATTTCAAACCAGTTTGAATAAGAGTCTACCAACACTAAGTAATGCTGATTGTTCCACTCAAATATGTCAGTGGCTACTGTTGACCAAGGTAGTTCAGGAATATGGCTTAGCTGAAGGGGTTCTTTTTGCAAATGCAGCTTAGTACTTTTACATACTGAACAAGAAGATAGCACTTTATCAATATCTTTTGATAGAGAAGGCCAAAGTACTAATCCTCTCACCCTTCTTTTGGTAGATTCGGAACCTGGGTGGCCATGATGCAAAATGTGAATGTATTCATGTTATAAGGAAGTAGAAACAATAATTTTGGGACCTTTGAAAATGATGCCATCTTCCATCAGCATCTCGTCTTTGTATGGAAAGTAAGGTTGCACTTCTAGGGTCTTTGACGGCCATCCTACATGGATGATGTTGTTGAGCTTTTATAAAATTGGATCAGTCTTTGTATGACTCTCAGCTCATCAAGTCTCGTGGTAGAAAAATTACACACTTCCATGACATTAAAGTCAAAAGTCTCTGCATCAAGCTGTTCCTTGGTATTTCTGGGTGATCTGGATATGGGATCAGCCAGATAAAGAAGTTTACCTTTTGTATAGACCATTTTGAAATTATACTTTTGTAATCTGAGCATCATTCTTTGTAGTCTTGCAGGAGCTGAATGCATAGGTTTCTTTAAAATAGTGACTAGAAGTTGATGATCAGTTTCGATTTGGATAGCTCAGCCATAAATATAATCATGGAACTTTGAACATGCGAACACAGTTGCCAAAAGTTCCTTCTCAATTTGAGTATACTGCATCTCAGTTTGGATAAGAGTTCTAGATGCATAGGCAACAGGTCTGCCCTCTTGAAGAATAAATGTACCAAGACCGAACTTTGAAGCATCACAGGAAAGAACTGCTGGTTTGTGTACATCATAGTACCTTAATGTAGACGGGTTGGCAATTTGCTGTTTGAGGTTATGAAATGCTCTCTGGTGTTGTTCTAACCATGACCAGGCAACATTTTTGTGTGTCAGTTCTCTTAAAGGCACTGAAAACTCACTAAAGTCAGGGATAAATTTGCCCAAATAGTTAACCATACCAAGAAAATGCTGGAAGGCTTGGACATTGTCTGGAGCTGGGATTTCAAGAACAGCTGCTTGCTTGGAAGGGTCTGGTTGTAAGCCTGTACTGGTAAATAAATGACCGACATCAGTAACTTCTGGTAGTCTGAATTTACACTTCAGAGGATTAAGCTTCAAGTTTACTTCACACCCTCCATCCAGAACTTTCCTGAGGATTCTGTCATGCTCTGCTTCACCACTGCCTCCAACAAGTAAATCATCAATTATTATAGCACAAGGATAGTCCAAAAACATTTGCTCCATTGCGCACTGAAAAACTTCATGGCAGAATTTATTCCAAAAGGCATCCTGAGGAATCTTTATCTACTAAATGGGGTAATGAATGTAGTCAGTAGTAAAGATTTGCAATCAAGCAATACTTGCCAAAATGAACTCTTTGCATCTAAGCCAGAAAAAACAGTGGCATTTGGCATGAGAGTGGCAATCTCCTCGACTGTACGCATAGGATGATGAGGTCTTTTTAATAACTTGCTCAAGTCTCTTGGGTCAAGGCATATTCTGATTTCATCTGAATTTTTCTTATGAGCAGCTACCATGAAAGATACCTACTCTGTTGGTTCTGGGACAGGACAAATCACATCTTGCTGCACCATTTTGTCTAACTGGACCTTGACTTTGTCCTGCATAGTTATTGGAACGCTCCTTGCTGGTCTGATCACAGCACTGTCCTCTGGGTCTGCTTTCATGGAGGACACAACTGGAAGTTTGCCTATCTTGTTGTTGAAAACATCAGCATACTCTGAGACAATAGCGTCACTGAAACTGGAACGGGAACATGTGCTTGCATGATGTACTTCTTTGGTAAAAGAAAGCAGTTTCATTCTCAAACTGTCTCTGAGACCTAATAATGACTGCACAGGTTTTCTGACTACAGAAAATTGCAAGCTGTAACTGTTCCCAGCCGAATAGCATGAAAGCACTACTGAGCCTTCGGTTTGAATCTCTTTACCTCCATAAGCAACAAACTTCGCACAATTAACCAAATTAAGTTGCTCACCAGCTCTCACTTTAGCAAATGTTTCTGCTGACATTACATTGCACTTTGAGCCAGTGTCTACTTTGAGCTCTGTGGGTTTACCATTAATTAGGACAGTACAAAATACTTCATTCTTTGTCAGCAAATCTACTGCATTAACCTTTTCACTGACCACAGATACACCATCTACATAGAAAGTAGGGTTGCAGCTCTCTATATGATCAACTTGCTTTTTTGAGTGACCTTTCTTAATAACTTAATGAGTCTTGCTTCATTTACAAAACTTTTGAAAGTGGTTCCATTTTTTACATTTATGGCATTGCTGACCAAATGCTAAGCACTTGTCTCTTTTAGACTCATGACTGGCTCTACAATTACAAAGCACCAAATAGACCAGCAAGGCAGCACGGAGTTCAATATATTTATTTAATACTTATATACTTAAATAACAGACTAGTTTCGGCAAACAGCCTTCTTCAGTGTAAAACAGTATAGTCAAGTTCCTTTTAGTCATCCATTTAAATACATAGCAAGAGCCAATGAAAAATTGAGCTCATGAATATTCATGAAATTGAAACATATTTTTTAAAAACTTAATGTTTTTGTCATACAAATATACAGAGGGTAACATATATAATAATAAAGTCAGTCCTGAGCAGAGAAGATAGCAACCCCAAATAAATGTATACATATAATAAGTTGTTGGTATAATATAGCATATCTGTCTAGCCATATAATTATATTCATATTTATCTTATTATTCTGTACTTTAATAGCCACTGGCACTAGATATTGAACATATATTCGTCAAAAGCACCAAGGGTATTGTATATCAAGTACTTATATTAAGATGGCTCAGACTCGCTATATCAAAAAAAGGGGGGGGGGGTGTGTGTGTGGGTTTGCAGTTAAGCAAATTGGGTAATCGACATATCCTAAGTATATAACTATAACCAACAATGGTGAAGTTTAGGAACCAAAAACACAAAGGCATAACCTCCAAAACTGGAAATGTGATGATGAGTACAAATAATTTCAAGTGATTAGTATAAGTGTGTTAAAAATAACATATATGGGTGCTAGTCAAAAAGACCAGCATATTCTGGGTACCTGTTATTCCTACAAACACTAGAATTTTCACCTGACAGTTTACTATACATGGACACCGCCCATATCATAATTGGTGCTACAAAACGGCCCATATGGCTCAATATTCAGAACTCTGATCTATACCGAACCAGAGTATATTTAGGTTCATTATCCACATATATAGAACCAGATGATTACAAAAGATGAATATGATCCACGACTTAGTATCAGATTAATCAACATTATTGTTAAAAGATAACCATGTTCTCCTATAAGTGATCATTCAGTCCGGGATGAAATAGACCCCCCAATGTAGTAATCCAATATTTCTCTTTTTGATCCAGTAGCCCATGCCAACCTAGTTTGTTTGTTCTGTCTCCAGAAATACGATCAATAACCATAAAACTGAACTTGGCCTGAGGATGTTTAAGTGTATGTTGATAAAGGGCACTGGTCTCCTTATGGTTTTTTATATCACTGCGGTGTTCATTCATTCTGAATCTCAAAGCTCTAGAGGTTTGTCCAACATAGAATCCCCCACAATAACAGGAGGCCAGGTACACCACCCAATCGCTACTGCAATTACCAAAGATCTTAATATCAAAAATTCTGCTGGTATTACAACTGGTAAACTCCTTGGATTTAAGCATGTGTGGGCAGGATCCACAATGGCCACAAGGAAATGAACCAATAAGTTCATCACCATGAAGTGTCAATTGTTTATGAGTAGTACCCCCACTTGCCATGTGTTTGAAATGTGAAAAGTAGGAGCCTAGGGTTTTACCACGTTTATATGAAAAAAGACATCGTGGTCCCAAAATACTTCGCAGCTTGTCATTAGCCAGTAGAATATTCCAATGTTTATTGATAATGTTTCTGATCATATTGATATTTCTGCCATAAGTAGTGATAAATCTGACACATGTACTGCGAGAGGATTGATTTTTGTTCTTAATCTGATAATGTAATAAATCATCCCTCTCTAGACTATTAGCTCTACTCTGGGCAGACACAATATCAAATCTATCATATCCCTATTGGTAAACCTCTGACTGAGGTCCCTACTGGCCAATTGATATTCCTCCATGTTTGAACTGAGGCGTTTGATATATAAATTGAGATATGGGAATACTCCTGATGGTGTGACGGGGGTGTAAACTTGATGCATGTAACAAGGTGTTATATTGCGGGTACTGGAAAACCTTGGTGGACAAAGTATTGTCTGGGTTCCTGTAAACAGTGGCGTCCAAAAAATTGATGGAGTTTTATCATCGTTACAGAAAATTCAAGTCCCCAGACATTGTCATTCAGATACTCAACAAATTCTCAAGTAACCCACATCAGCCCGCCACACCAACCAGCAGTCGTCAGGTAACGTCTCCAAATGTCCATTTCCACCTGAAAGATGTTGTGTGATATATCATATATCATGTATTCTTCGACATAGGCCATGAAAAGGTCAGCATATATTGGAGCAAAAGATGCCCCCATAGCTGTTCCTTGTAGCTGCCAATAACATTGGCCTTGGAAATACAGAACATTCTTATTTAACACATGTTCAGACATACATATCAAAAGAGTGTTAAACCCAGGTGCGTATAAGTTGACCCTTTCCAACCAATATTGAATAGATTGCAGACCCGCCCAGTGGGGTATACTTGTATATAATGATTTTACGTCCAAAGTACATAGATACCATTCGGGTTCCAATTGGGTCTCCCTGATTAACTGCAAAAATTGTGTGGTGTCCTGCAACCTAGATCTTATATGTCCCAAAAGAGGTTTCAGATATTTGGTAAGGAAGGCCGATAAGGGTTCGGTCAGTGAGCCTATTCCAGAGACTATTGGTCTACCAGGTGGTTTGTTTAAAGACTTGTGGATTTTGGGTAAAAGATACAATATCTGTTTGGACGGTTCAGAAACCATAAGTGAATCCAAACATTTCTTGTTTATAATACCCTCCTCAAAGGCTAACCGCAAAAAGGAGTCAATCTCATCCTTAAATACTGGTGTTGGATCTATGGACATGTACATGTAACACTTAGCATCAGACAGTTGGGTTAACCCTTCCTGGACATAATCCGCTTAACTGCAAACCCACACACACACACACACCCCCCCCCCCTTTTTTTGATATAGCGAGTCTGAGCCATCTTAATATAAGTACTTGATATACAGTACCCTTGGTGCTTTTGACGAATATATGTTCAATATCTAGTGCCAGTGGCTATTAAAGTACAGAATAATAAGATAAATATGAATATAATTATATGGCTAGACAGATATGCTATATTATACCAACAACTTGTCAAATTATATGTATACATTTATTTGGGGTTGCTATCTTCTCTGCTCAGGACTGACTTTATTATTATATATGTTACCCTATGTATATTTGTATGACAAAAACATTAAGTTTTTAAAAAATATGTTTCAATTTCATGAATATTCATGAGCTCAATTTTTCATTGGCTCTTGCTATGTATTTAAATGGATGACTAAAAGGAACTTGACTATACTGTTTTACACTGAAGAAGGCTGTTTGCCGAAACTAGTCTGTTATTTAAGTATATAAGTATTAAATAAATATATTGAACTCCGTGCTGCCTTGCTGGTCTATTTGGTGCTTTCTACTTGGTTTGGACCGTGCATTCCCTCGTGCATAGGACTTGGTTTGCTCTGTGTCTTCATTCTGTGCTGGGGGACCGAGCAGTGGAGTCGTTTTCAGCCTGTTTCTGGCTGATGATTTATGGTGGCAATTTCTTGTGTATATCTGCTTCTATATGCTCACATGTTTGTTTTCAACAGTGGGCTGGCAGTAGACATTTAGTCCTGTTCATTTATGTGGGTACAAGTCTGCCTGAAGGAGCTAGGCACAGCTGTCGGTTTTGGTGAGCGCCATATTGGTTCAGCCTTATCTCGGCGGTTAATCCGCAAGTGTGAGTAACTTTTGGAACATCAGCATCTGAGCTAATGAGCTTAGCGTTATCGTTGGGCTTTTTGTTTTGATTACGGCCACATCGACGGTTGAGGTCTGGACTTCCAGTCATTTGGATGTACTTTTGATATGTCCGTTTGTCGTGGGTGAGGATAATTCAAAGAATTGACATTTTGGGGCAGTTTGGGAATATTTAACTGTTGTGTTGTTATTTCATACAAAATATAAGTCTTTATGTGTGGGACTTTTTTGGGCATTTATGGGATTGTGACTGATGATCGGAACACACTGAATTTTCTCATTTGAGAAACAGCGACGTTTTTTGGAAGCGTTTTGGAGGCGTTTTTTCTATCATGAACCTATGGGGTCCGTACAACCAACAGGGACAAATGTGATATGGACAATTTTGTGTTTATTACATTTTGTTAACTGGCAATACTGCCGCTGATTCATTTGTGATATCTGATAGTGTGTCGAGTGTTTAATTGATACTTGGTTTTGAAGCAATTTAATGCCTCGATAGTTGGGTATATTTATATATCTGTATGTTTTGCAACCTAGGGATGTATCAAACGTGTATTTGAACAACAACTGATTCTTCACACAGTTCATTTCTTCAGGCCTATATTTACGGAAGGTGTTTTTATTACACCTGTTATGTTCTAGGGTGAGTGAGGTTGTAAGATACTAATAAGGCCTAAGAAATTTGTTGGGTTCATGTGAAGTACTGTAGAACTTCAGAGCTTTTGTACTTTTTTATATGCATGTACTCTTGATACGACTAAAGGACGATAACTATTTGTGGTCATTGCAGGACCAGGACTTGGGACCCTTCTATCGAGTAGGGGGACATTAACATTAAATGTTGAATGTTTTTCAATTTCTACATTTAAGGGGAAACTATTGGAATCACTGTAATTGTCTTATGCAACTGTATATAACCAGTTGGTACACGGAGTGTTTTGAACCAAGTTGGTACTAGGACTGGAATCATGGTTTTATATTAGCTATGGTTAGTATTACATACAAACAACTATTGGTTTTGGACAGCATATGTCTGTACACCTTTTTGGCTTATAATTAAGATTACTATTTTGCCTAACGACTACCTTGTATATATTACATGATTGTGCATATCAGTCCATGGTACATGATATAATTACATGTGTCTGGCCCTATTTTAGTCAGCATTTAAGATATATTTGGTTTACTTCTGTGATTATTCAGACAGTTTGTGAACGGAACCTCCATATGTATTATATTGACAACTAAAGAAATACTTAGCCTTTGGCTTTCAGAAGTGTCGGTTAACTTGTGTAGGGGCATCAGTCTATGTGTGACAACTAGATTGTGAATTGGGTTATGCTGGGCTTAATTCACATAAAGTCTTAGACCTCAATATACTGACACTTTTATAACAGGCATATGACCATTTATGATATCCCCCCCCAATATACTAGTTGGTTATAGGTACTGAGTAAAGCGAACACAATATATATGAATAGTTGTGACTATACTTGTTATATCATTATAATATATTTCAGTTTAATGGCGCTTTAGACCTTAGTATGTTATATACATATAATATGGGATACCATTATAGAGAGGATAACTTATGAACACAGGCTGCATGTCTAATTGTATTGGGTTATAATTGCAACTACTCTAGTGTATGAGTCCAAGAGGGACAACAATGGTTGTGATTTAATTATATGATGTTAGATTCTGAGTGTCTGGGATTACAGTTCCTTAGAAGTGTGTAACATACAAACGGAAATACTACTCCTACTGTTGTACTCATCCATATTAGAATTTACAGTAATTATATTTGCTAGTTATTGCTAATCATCAGTCTATTTGTCTTTTTAGAAACGGGCCACTGCTCGGTCCCCCAATCACAATTAAAATTTGTACCATCTTCCACTAATTATTTTTGTGTGTCAATCGGATGAATATTTTATATGGGTGTTAATACAAGCAATAATAAATTGTACAGTGATTAGAGGAGTCATCCAGCTGAGAGTGGGGCATTGTTTGATCAAAGGAATTCTATTTAATCAGACCACTCGAACTGGTTCTTTAGAAAGGTTCATATTTGTTTGTTGCACCATTAATCATTTGTTCTATATATACTTATAAAATCCTTCCTTGGTTTATGGAGTGTATGGTGTCCTCAGTGGATCCAGTGTTTTGATCTTTATCTCAGTGATCAAATATTCTCAGTTGTGTGTCCTAGCATTTGAATTCAACGTCTAGTATCAGCCGTTACTTATAATTGACAGTCAGGTTCATTGGGGCAGATTTTAGCGATTTATTGGAATCGTGACTTAACCCTTGGATTATTTAACATTTAACCATTCTTAGGTTTGGACGCTTTAATCGAATATACAAGCTAACAGTTTTATATGGAATACTGTAATTCACTTTTTGTGCTATTCATGGTGTCTTACCTCCCATAGGGATTTATTAGTCCTTGTTTTTTCTGTTTAATCCATGCTTTCTGCCCACCCTTGTGACTCTTCATTTGGGATTGGTGTCTAATTATCTTTCAATTTTGATGCAACTGGGCCTTTCGACTATTGTATTACTTATTTGGTTGAAATATTATACACCTTTGTTGTTTTTTTGTGCTCCATCAATCATTAATAGTAGCATATATCAAACATTATTCACAACATGGATCTAAATAGTATTCTGTCTGGATTATGTGCTGATCGGCAAGACATAGCTGTATTTGGTATTGAGAAATTGCCAAGCAATGATCCGGTCAATTCGGCTCAGACTTCTTTGGTAGATTGTGATATGTTTTTTCATTCAATCACCAAAGCATTTAAAACCCTTAGATCAAACATCTGGCATCTTAAGTTGTTTAAAGCATATTCGGCACAAAACATGGCTCCCAGGGGATTACGAATACGAACACAACCTCTAGTGGGGAGACCAGATGACAAACTAAACCAAGATTGGCAGGAGGCTCTTCAGACGGGATCCATGACATTTGTGAACATTTTGTTACAATATTATGAAAGGACAGTAGATTCCAATATACTTGAAATTAAAAATATATGTTCTGAGGTTCAAAAGTTTGAATCCTCTTTGAAATATCAGGATAATATTAAAAAACTGTCCTTAGAATTGACGGAGCATGAAAAAACTTTAAAGGAACGTAAAATTAAGAAGTTTCATCGTGACTTCTCTGATTACCAACGGGGTAAACCGTTTGATTTCAGCAGATCAGTTAGATTTGCGGATACCAATCAGGTTAGGACAGGGCCCAGTCGCACCAAAAAGAGACCTCGCTCAATTCTTAAAAAGAAGGGGGACAGTTCATATAGCACGTCTGGTGATGAATCCTCTCTCACGGATTTTGAGGGGTCAGGGGAGAGGGTCTCACCAAACAGGAAGAAAACAAATAAAATTTCCCCTTTAGAGGGGGTAAGGGACACCGGGGGGGCAGAAAGCACAGAAAGACCAATCACTCCGGTCTCCTTTCAAGGACTTTTGGACAACTTCCTGAAATAGGAGATATGTCAGGGCCAACTCAGAATGTGTTGAATTTATCTAAAACCATACTAACAGATGAACAGGTTGCCCTTTTGAATAAGGGTTTGAACTATATTCCCTCATTTTTCAGCCAGGAATATCACATAGTACAGGATTTACAGGCTTTTTGCCGGACTCTAAATCTTAGATTGTTCTTTGATGATAACAAGTCAGAACCATCTGAGGACTTCCGTTTTGGTAAGTCCTCATTCCAACCTCCTGTGAATAAACACGTTTCCATTTTTATGGACACTATTTTGAGGGATATTCACTTTGAGAATATGGGACATATCATGTTGGCCAGCAACCTAACTCCGGATGATAGGATAGCTTTGGATAACTTATGTAATAATAAAGATATAGTTATTGTCCCTGCTGATAAGGGAGGTGCAGTTGTGGTTTGGAACACTGCGGATTATGTCCAGGAAGGGTTAACCCAACTGTCTGATGCTAAGTGTTACATGTACATGTCCATAGATCCAACACCAGTATTTAAGGATGAGATTGACTCCTTTTTGCGGTTAGCCTTTGAGGAGGGTATTATAAACAAGAAATGTTTGGATTCACTTATGGTTTCTGAACCGTCCAAACAGATATTGTATCTTTTACCCAAAATCCACAAGTCTTTAAACAAACCACCTGGTAGACCAATAGTCTCTGGAATAGGCTCACTGACCGAACCCTTATCGGCCTTCCTTACCAAATATCTGAAACCTCTTTTGGGACATATAAGATCTAGGTTGCAGGACACCACACAATTTTTGCAGTTAATCAGGGAGACCCAATTGGAACCCGAATGGTATCTATGTACTTTGGATGTAAAATCATTATATACAAGTATACCCCACTGGGCGGGTCTGCAATCTATTCAATATTGGTTGGAAAGGGTCAACTTATACGCACCTGGGTTTAACACTCTTTTGATATGTATGTCTGAACATGTGTTAAATAAGAATGTTCTGTATTTCCAAGGCCAATGTTATTGGCAGCTACAAGGAACAGCTATGGGGGCATCTTTTGCTCCAATATATGCTGACCTTTTCATGGCCTATGTCGAAGAATACATGATATATGATATATCACACAACATCTTTCAGGTGGAAATGGACATTTGGAGACGTTACCTGGACGACTGCTGGTTGGTGTGGCGGGCTGATGTGGGTTACTTGCGAGAATTTGTTGAGTATCTGAATGACAATGTCTGGGGACTTGAATTTTCTGTAACGTATGATAAAAACTCCATCAATTTTTTGGACGTCACTGTTTACAGGAACCCAGACAATACTTTGTCCACCAAGGTTTTCAGTACCAATATAACACCTTGTTACATGCATCAAGTTTACATCCCCGTCACACCATCAGGAGTATTCCCATATCTCAATTTATACGTATCAAACGTCTCAGTTCAAACATGGAGGAATATCAATTGGCCAGTAGGGACCTCAGTCAGAGGTTTACCAATAGGGGATATGATAGATTTGATATTGTGTCTGCCCAGAGTAGAGCTAATAGTCTAGAGAGGGATGATTGATTACATTATCAGATTAAGAACAAAAATCAATCCTCAGTACATGTGTCAGATTTATCACTACTTATGGCAGAAATATCAATATGATCAGAAACATTATCAATAAACATTGGAATATTCTACTGGCTAATGACAAGCTGCAGTATTTTGGGACCACGATGTCTTTTTCATATAAGCGTGGTAAAACCCTAGGCTCCTACTTTTCACATTTCAAACACATGGCAAGTGGGGTACTACTCATAAACAATTGACACTTCATGGTGATGAACTTATTGGTTCATTTCCTTGTGGCCATTGTGGATCCTGCCCACATGCTTAAATCCAAGGAGTTTACCAGTCGTAATACCAGCAGAATTTTTGATATTAAGATCTTTGGTAATTGCAGTAGCGATTGGGTGGTGTACCTGGCCTCCTGTTATTGTGGGGGATTCTATGTTGGACAAACCTCTAGAGCTTTGAGATTCAGAATGAATGAACACCGCAGTGATATAAAAAACCATAAGGAGACCAGTGCCCTTTATCAACATACACTTAAACATCCTCAGGCCAAGTTCAGTTTTATGGTTATTGATCGTATTTCTGGAGACAGAACAAACAAACTAGGTTGGCATGGGCTACTGGATCAAAAAGAGAAATATTGGATTACTACATTGGGGGGTCTATTTCATCCCGGACTGAATGATCACTTATAGGAGAACATGGTTATCTTTTAACAATAATGTTGATTAATCTGATACTAAGTCGTGGATCATATTCATCTTTTGTAATCATCTGGTTCTATATATGTGGATAATGAAC
Source organism: Protopterus annectens (assembly GCF_019279795.1). Taxonomy (NCBI): domain Eukaryota; kingdom Metazoa; phylum Chordata; order Ceratodontiformes; family Protopteridae; genus Protopterus; species Protopterus annectens. The sequence goes on from NC_056735.1 coordinate 864,453,469, forward strand.
CTAAATATACTCTGGTTCGGTATAGATCAGAGTTCTGAATATTGAGCCATATGGGCGTTTTGTAGCACCAATTATGATATGGGCGGTGTCCATGTATAGTAAACTGTCAGGTGAAAATTCTAGTGTTTGTAGGAATAACAGGTACCCAGAATATGCTGGTCTTTTTGACTAGCACCCATATATGTTATTTTTAACACACTTATACTAATCACTTGAAATTATTTGTACTCATCATCACATTTCTAGTCTTGGAGATTATGCCTTTGTGTTTCTGGTTCTTAAACTTCACCATTGTTGGTTATATACTTTGGATATGTCGATTACCCAATTTGCTTAACTGCAAACCCACACACACACACACACACAACCCCCCCCCCTTTTTTGATATAGCGAGTCTGAGCCATCTTAATATAAGTACTTGATATACAATACCCTTGGTGCTTTTGACGAATATATGTTCAATATCTAGTGCCAGTGGCTATTAAAGTACAGAATAAAAAGATAAATATGAATATAATTATATGGCTAGACAGATATGCTATATTATACCAACAACTTGTCAAATTATATGTATACATTTATTTGGGGTTGCTATCTTCTCTGCTCAGGACTGACTTTATTATTATATATGTTACCCTCTGTATATTTGTATGACAAAAACATTAAGTTTTTAAAAAATATGTTTCAATTTCATGAATATTCATGAGCTCAATTTTTCATTGGCTCTTGCTATGTATTTAAATGGATGACTAAAAGGAACTTGACTATACTGTTTTACACTGAAGAAGGCTGTTTGCCGAAACTAGTCTGTTATTTAAGTATATAAGTATTAAATAAATATATTGAACTCCGTGCTGCCTTGCTGGTCTATTTGGTGCTTTCTACTTGGTTTGGACCGTGCATTCCCTCTTGCATAGGACTTGGTTTGCTCTGGCTCTACAATTACGCCAGTTAACAATAAGACTTGACTTGGGTTTTGTTGACTCACCCTTATACTGCACTGAGCATGTTCTTTTTTACTGAGCTAGTCTTGGAACTTGCTAGAAAGTTACGGCTCCTCCCAGGGGAACCCACAGAGGCTGCAGCTGCCATGTGCTTAGGCCTGTTTCTGCTTGCCACATGCTGCATGCTGTCTATGTTTGCTCTAGAGACTGCTGAAACCAAGTTCTTATCACTTACAAGAATACCTGTGTGCCTTTATGTAAACTCACGGTTTTGACAAATCTCTATGGCTTTGCTTAACGTTAAATCACTGTCACGAAAAAAAAATCTTTCTCACTGCAGCATTATTAACATCACACACAAGCCTGTCCTTTATTAATTCATCTTTCAAATTGCTAAATCTGCATGTTTTAGCCTTATTTCTCAAGGCAGTGATATAAGCTGTAAAAGTTTCACCAGGCTTTTGGTCTCTTGTATAAAATAAGTGCCTCTCTAATGTAACATTTGTCTAGGGGTTGCAAATTTATGTAAATTTACGTTTCAAGCACTTAGGGTCTTCCCTTTATTCAGTCGGTACAACTATATGGCAGTTCCCCCCTCCTGCATATACTTCTGGTGCATTCACAAACAAATGCTCTCTTCAATGGCTTCTGACCCAGCTAAGTTAAGCAAAATGAATGCCCTTGTACATGCATCTTTGTCAGAAAAAGCTGCCAAGGATCAAATGGTGGAAGTTGAAAAAGGATGATTATGAGGTGGAGTTCAAGGAAGAGTTAAGATAGACACTGGGTGGCAGTGAAGAGTAACTACAGCAGAGCTGGTAAGGGAGACAGCTAGAAAGGTGCTTGGTGTGACATCTGGACAGAGGAAGGAGGACAAGGAGACCTGGTGGTGGAACGAGGAAGTACAGGAGAGTATACAGAGAAAGAGGTTGGCAGAGAAGAAGTAGGATTGTCAGAGAGATGAATAAAGTAGACAGGAGTATAAGGAGATGAGGCATATGGTGAAGAGACAGGTGCTGAAGGCTAAGGATAAGGCATATGGAGAGTTGTATGAAAGGTTGGACACTAAGTAGGGAGAAAAGGACCTGTACTGATTGGCTAGACAGAGGGACCGAGCTAGGAAACATGTGCAGCAGGTAAGGGTGATAAAGGATAACGAGGGAAATGTGTTCACAAGTGAGGAGAGCGTGTTCAGCAGATGGAAAGAGTACTTTGAGGCACTGGTGAATGAAGAAAATGAGAGAGAGAGAAGGTTGGATGATGTGGGGATAGTGAATCAGGAAGTGCAATGGATTAGCAGGGAGGTAGTCAAAACAGCTATGAAGAGGATGAAGAATGGAAAGGCTGTTGGCCCATATGACATACCTGTGGAAGCATGGAGGTGTTTAGGAGAGATGGCAGTGGAGTTTTTAACCAGATTGCTTATTGATATCTTAGAAAGTGAGAAGATGCCTGAGGAGTGGAGAAGTGTTTTGGTACCAATTTTTAAGAATAAGGGTGATGTGCAGAGCTGTAGTAACTACAGAAGGATTAAATGATCAGTCACAGCATGAAGTTATGGGAAAGAGTAGTGGAAGCTAGGTTAAGAAGAGAGGTGATAATTAGTGAGCAGCAGTATGGTTTCATGCCAGAAAAGAACACTACAGATGTGATGTTTGCTCTTTGGGTGATGATGGGGAAGTATAGAGAAGGTCAGAAGGAGTTGCATTGTGTCTTTGTGGACTTAGAGAAAGCATATGACAGGGTGCCTAGACATGAGTTATGGTGTTGTATTAGGAAGTTGGGAGTGGCAGAGAAGTATGTAAGAGTGGTACAGGAAATGTATGAGGGTAGTGTGACAGTGGTGAGGTCTGCGGTAGCAGTGATAGATGCATTCAAGGTGGAGGTGGGATTACATCAAGGATCAGCTCTGAGCCCTTTCTTATTTGCAATGGTGATCAGACAGGAGTCCCCGTGGACTACGATGTTTGCCGATAACATTGTGATCTGTAGTGAGAGTACGGAACAGGTTGAGGAGACCCTGGAGAGGTGGAGATATGCTCTAGAGAGGACAGGAATGAAGGTCAGCAGGACTAAGACAAAATATATGTGTGTGAATGAGAGGGAGGATAGAGGAATGGTGAGGATGCAGGGAGTAGAGTTGGTGAAGGCGGATGATTTTAAATACTTGGGATCAACAGTTCAGAGTACTGATGAGTGTGGAAGAGAGGTGAAGAAGAGAGTACAGGCAGGGTGGCGTGGGTGGAGAAGAGTGTCAGGAGTGATTTGTGACAGATGGGTCCCAGTAAGAGTGAAAGGGAAGGCCTACAAGAGGGTAGTGAGACCAGCTACTGTATATTATATAGTTTGGAGATGGTGATATTGACAAAAAGACAGGAGTCAGAGCTGGAGGTTGCAGAGTTAAAGATGTTAAGATTTGCGCTGGCTGTGACAAGGATGGACAGGATTAGGAATCAGTATATTAGAGGATCAGCTCAGATTGAACGGTTAGGAGACAAAGCCTGAGAGGCGAGATTGCATTGGTTTGGACATGTGCTGAGAAGGGATGCTGGGTATATTGGAAAAAGGATGCTAAGGATGAAGCTGCAAGGTAAGAGGAAAAGAGGAAGGCCTAAGATAACGTTTATGGATGTGGTGAGAGAGGACTTGCAGGTGGCTGGTGTGGCACAGCAAGATGCAGAGGACAGGAAATAATGGAAACAGATTATCTGCTGTGGTGACCCCTAATGGGAACAGCTGAAAGAAGAGGACACATACACATACATAGACGTGTGTGTGTGTGTGGTTTACCTTTATAATGTCAATCATGTATTACTGAATGGCCACATCACTGAACCATTTCTGAGAAACCGTAACTGCGAACACTTTAAAATGTCAAAAATACCTCGAATGTTGACATTTCCGTCCGCACCATACCTACAAACAAGTGCTAACATGGGTCAAAAAGGGGGTGAGATTTTGCAGTTCAGAAATTCAGTATTCAAGGTTTTGTGAAGTCACAGCTCGGTGTTAGCGGAAGTTGGTTCGACATTTTGGCCGCCGACATTATAAAGGTAAACTGTGTGTGTACATATATATATATATATATATATATATATATATATATATATATATATATATATATATATATGTGTGTGTGTGTGTGTGTGTGTGTGTATATATATATATATATATATATATATATATATGTGTGTGTGTGTGTATGTGTGTATATATATATATATATATATATATATATATATATATATATATATATATATATATATGTGTGTGTGTGTGTGTGTGTGTGTGTATATATATATATATATATATATATATATATATATATATATATATACACACACATACACGTAGACAGATAGAGAGATATCAGTTTGTGGAGTTCATTCTTTAGAAATATGTTTACTTTTAAAATTTCAATAAGTACCTTTGATGAAAAGTAATATTGGTAAGAATTGTGCATTTTCATATTTTAATGTTATTTGTTGTGTTTGCTCTCTCTTTACCACTGCTGTTTCAGTCATATAAGGACATTTACTAGGTTATTATGACAACAAGGTAAACATTGTGCTTTGGGATAACCTCCCCTGAATGATTCCTAGGCTGAATTAATGCAGGTTACTAGCCTATAGCTATGCACTTATTTTTGGCATTTACATTCCTTACTAACCCATGAAAAAGTCTATGCTATCTTTTTTTAATTTCCTAATTAGAATGTGCAAATCTAAAACTATAATAGTCAGATGTACTTTTTGAACGAGCATAACCCCTTACACACACGCGCGTAGTACATTTACACATAGAGATATGGCTTTGCAATTAGTTTCTTCGCTTAGGGTATGATTCTTTCCCTATTTTATTACTTGCCATGTTCAAACCAGTAGTTTTGATTTACTGAGATGGATCTCCTACAAATGACCAATGTAGAAAACTTAATATCTGGTATAGAACGTATACTATATTTTTTTGGTACCATTAAAAACTGAGCATTTACTTGGAGAGAAATTCACAAGTGATTTAGAGTTAGAAGCAGCCACTTCAGCTGAGTGGATGTGAACATTTGGGGTTTATATGAGAACATCGAATGACTAAAATTGCAAACGCTCTAAAGAGCAAAAATGCCGGACCTCGAAGTGCTTTTTTTGAGATCGCAGTACAGTGAAGATCAGAATATTTGCCCTTTCCTCACTGTAATGTGATCTTGGAGTTGGAATATATATTTAGCAGGGGTTGTGGGGGATGCAGCCCCCCACAATAACGATTTTGAGGTCCGGCATTTTCACTCTTTAGAGAGGTCGCGATTTTAATCATTCGATGTTCTGATATAGACCTGAGCATTTGTGTGGTGAAGTACTACTGCATAAGTTTATACATAGGGATTACATTAACATACATACATACATATATTTCAAGCATGGGCATTAATGCCCTTCTGACTTGCCAATATACCAAAACACTTGTTCCCATAATAAGTATCCAGGCTGTTCTTAAAAATATCTAAACTAGTACTTGCTTTAATGTAATTTTCTAGACTGTTTCATGCATCAGCTACTCTGTCAGAGAACCAATTAGTACACTTCTCATTCCAGTAGAATCTTCTACATAGGTTATCTGATGATTCTCTAGTATTTTTTGTTAACCCCAAACATTCCCAGAGGTAGTTGTCTCTAAATGTCCTATATACCTGAATAAGATCTCCTCTTAGATATCTATAAGAGACACTGCACGAGTTCAGATATTTTAGTCTTTCATAATAACTTAAATTTTTACATCCATGGATACCCTTGGTATATTTCCATTGTACTTTTTCCACTTTACTCATGCTTGTTTTCTTATAGGGTTTCCATATTGTTATTCCATACCATACCTCTCAACCTCTTAGAGCAAAAAGTCTCGACAAAGCCTAAAATGATGGGGGGACAAATTGGACAGATTTTAAATATTGCTCCTACAAACTTAGAAAGTTGATAGAATAATAGGTTTTGCATTAGCATTAATTTTCTGAAGGATGTGGAGTCTTAAACTCAAATGTTTGTCATCATGTAATGACCTCAATCCTCAGCTATTTTCCAGAAAGGAACAGATATTAGGAGGAACACCCCAAAAGTATGAGGCAAAAATCTGGACATTCTGCGAAAACCTGTACAGTTGAGATGTATGTTCCATACTCAAGTTTGGGTCTAATGTAACTAACAAACAATGACTTCATTATTTTTGATTTCCTAGACTTTATAAATCTTTTTATACAACCTATAGTTCTATAACTATCATTAACCAATTGGCTGATATGATTAGAAAAACTCAGAGCTGAATCTACCCATATACCCAGGTCCTTAAATGAGTCTACAGTTTCAATCACTGTGTGCTATATTAAATATTCACCTTTCAGTTTATGCCTACCAAATCTCATATGCTTAGTTTTTGATGTATTTATCAGCATATTATTCTTCTGTACCCAAATGGTTAATTTAGTCAAGTTATTTTGCAGACATGCCTTATCTGTAACACATGTAATCAGTTTACCAAGTTTCAGATTGTCTGCATATAGACCATAGAACACCTCAGATGAAAAAGTTAGGTCTGAAAAATACAATCTAAACAAGTAAGGGCATAGGACAGAGCCCTGTGGGACACCCTGACTGTAACCAGTGATTTTGCCTGTCCAGTTTCTGTATGATACTCGCCACGTCCTATTTGTAAGCCATGCAGCTATCCATCTTATCAAGAGTACATCAATACCTAGCTGTACTAATTTATTGATCCATGTTATATGTATGACCCTGTCAAATGCTGAAGTTAAATCTATATAAATTATATCACAGTACAATTTTTCATTCATAGCTGTTATTATATTGTTATAGAACATCATGTTACAGCTGGTAATAGATCTTTTTTCAACATATGCATGCTGATATATGGTTTCAAGTCCCAACCTATCCAGTTCTGACAATAACTTATCCAATATTATCTTCTCCATTATTTTTCCGCAACATGAAAGTAGACTTAAGAGTCTATATGACTCTGGGTTTGTCCTACTCTCCTTTCCCTTAAAGACAGGTTTTAATAAGTGTATGTCTCCAATCTTGAGGAATTTCCTCATATTTATATGACCTAGCGAATAATAGATATAATGGTACTGTAAGTTCTTGCTGAAGTGTTCTCAGGTCATTGTTAATTCCATCTCCTCCCTGCACTTTGTTTGGATCCAGTTTGCGCAGTTCTTTTTCAATATAATCTAATTTGATTCCAGTATCTGGGGTTAGCTGGATGTCACTAGGAAAACTTACTACCTTTTGTGGAGCCAAACTGTTTTACATAAGATTTTGTAAATATATCTATAATCTGTTGTGTCTGAGAATAAATTTTAGAAATGCTGAAAAATGACCACAGGTGGCAAGACAAATCCAAGAAACAAAATATAATCCACAGAGACAAGTTTTAATTCATAAAAACAAGTAGTGTAAGTGCTTTTGTCTTGCTTCTATGAGCAAGACTTCATCAGACAAACAGAACTAATGCAAAATGCAGCTATTTAAAGTGTCACATGCTGAACATCAATTAGCTTCTAAAAGCAAAATTTACAAATATTTAAAAACATTTCAATATAAATACAAACACTAAATGAATAAGCATGAATAAATAAGCAAGCATGAATAAAACTGACCAATAATGAACATGCACACTAAGGATGACCTGATTTTAAAAAATATTATAAAAAATGTGTTTTAAAAATTATGCTAAATAATTACATGATGGCAAAATGAGCAATAAAAGAACTCCCCACTGGTAAAATCATGTATCCACTATTACCCAGCCTGTCAGTTAACTAATATAATACAAAAAAATACAAAGAGTATAAAAAATCACAAAAGTAATTCTACTAAGGTCCAGTGATGTAAACAAACGACAAATGTACAGAAGCAATAATCCAGTACCTCTGCAGACTCTTCAGTTTTAAAACACAAGACAAGGAACATACATCATTTAGCCCTGCATCATTGTAGGCATTCAGTTTTGTTTGCCATAATAGTTCGCACAGTTCTAGCTTAAGGGTGAGGTTCCCCACCTAGGATCTTGTTCAATTTGGTCAATCACCCTAAATTTGAAACTGTGCTGAGGGTGTTTGTGCACATGCTTAGCCAGTGCATTCTCCAATTTTAACTTCCTGATGCTGTAAATGTGTTCGTAAACCCTGTCCTTGAATCTACGATCAGTCTTACTGATGTAGAAACAAGGGCAGAAGTTGCAGGTTGCTAAATAGACCACTCCCTTGGTGGCACAATTAAATCTTTTATTTATGTAATATTTTCTCCCTCTAATGGAGAAGGTATTACCCACCTCTATAAATCTACACTGGGAACAGCTCTCACATTTATACATGCCTGGAGCTCTCGCTACTGGGATCTTACCCCTCTCTAACAAACTTTTAACATTCTGCCCTCTTCTATACACAATTCTGGGTCTGGATTCAAGAATAGAAGTCAGATCTGTATCTGAACTAAGTAGAGTCCAATTTTTCTATAAAATTTGTTTACTAACTTAGCATCAATACTGAATGATATGATAAAACTCACCTTGCGTAGGTTTGCTTTATATGACTCTCTCTGCTCAACTAAAGATGTCAAAGTGTTGGAGGCTACATGCCTAGTTGAAAGTATTGGACTGAATACTCCATTGTTTCTCTTGTGTTGAACCTCAGATATCATCTCTTCTAAAAGTTGGCTAGCGTACCCCCATTTCAAAAACATTACCCTCAAGGTTTGACATTCTAGAAAAAATTCATCATCAGAAAACATGCGGTTTTGAAGAAATTAGTTGAATGTGTGGACCATATTTGCAAAGACTCTTGGTCCTTTCTAAGTAACATCAATGGCCTCGAATACAGAGATCACATTGTTTTCCTGACCATTGACATTAAGGACCAGTATACCATCATACCTGTGGATACAGGGATTGAATGGATTTCCAATTTCATGACAGATAAGGGCAGTTCAGTAAGAGAAATTGAGCTAGTACAGAAATTTTTGGATTTAATTATGACAAACAATTATTTCATGTTTGAAGGGAGATGTTATTTATAAAATACGGGTGTTGCAATGGGCTCTCCATGTGGGGAGAGCTTCGCCAACCTCGTGATGGCCCACTGGGAGCAACACTTCATCTTTAACAACAATGAGTTTATTGCCTATATCTACTACTATACTAGGTATTTAGACTATGTGTTCATCATGTCTGATGGCTCTATCAAACACATTCCCAAGTTTATTGATTATTTGAATGCCTCTATGAATTTCTTGTCCTTCACATATAGTTCAAATACAGAGAGCATAGCATATTTGGATGTGGATTTATATAAAGATACAGGGAACCAAGTGTTCAAAGCTAAGATTCACAGAAAATCCACTTACTCCAATTCTTTTCTTCACTACACCAGTAGTCACCCTTATCAACAAAAGAAATCTGTTGTTAAGGGCCAGTTGGTGAGGGCGGCCCACATGGTTTCTGATGATGATGAATTTTTTGTGGAATGTCAAACCTTGAAGAGAATGTTTCTGAGGTCTATATTATATCAATGAATGCGTAAAAAAGTGACCGATGAATAATCAAACCCATGTAAGAGAAAGCTTACAATTTCGAAAGCTCAGAACAGCAATTTTTTTTTTCCAAGGGAAAAAAATCGCTGTTCCAAAAAAAAAAAAAAAAAAAAGAAAAAAAATTGAAATAATACATAAAGTGGGGGGCTTCCCCCCCCCACATCCCCTACTTAAATAAACTAACTCTGAGATCACACTACAGTGCTGAAAACGGCAAAGTAACGGAAGCGGCCAAGTGAATTTTTTCCCTTCGAAAGAATTTGCTTAAAAGCCACTTCTCTATTTTGCCTTTTCGTTGTTTTAAGTTCGACCAAGACACATTCAATGTAATGCATCTTCGGTCATCTAATAGGAACCCTGTTTCTGAAAGGGGGTACCCTAGCCAACTTTTAGAAGAGATGATATTTGAGGTTCAACATAAGAGAAACAATGGAGTACTTTGTCCAATACTTTCAACTAGGCATGTAGCCCCCAACACTTTGACATTTTTAGTTGAGCAGAGCCAGTCATATAAAGCAAACCCACCCAAGGTGACTTTTATCACATCATTCAGTATCGATGCTAAGTTAGTATGACAAATTTTATACAAAAATTGGACTCTACTTAGTTCAGATACAGATCTGACTTCTATTCTTGAAGCCAGACCTAGAATTGTCTATAGAAGAGGGCAGAATGTTAAAGGTTTGTTGGAGAGGGGTAAGATCCCAGTAGCGAGTACTCCAGACATATATAAATGCGAGAGCTGCTCCCAGTGTAGATTTATACAGGTGGGTAATACCTTCTCCATTAGAGGGAGAAAATATTACATAAATAAAAGATTTAATTGTGCAACCAAGGGAGAGGTCTATTTAGCAACCTGCAACCTCTGCCCTTGTTTCTACATCAGTAAGACTGATTGTAGATTCAAGGACAGGGTTTATGGACACATTTACAGCATCAGAAAGTTAAAATTGGAGAATGCACTGACTAAGCATGTGCACAAACACCCTCAGCACAGTTTCAAATTTAGGGTGATTGATCAAATTGAACAAGATCCCGGGGGGGACCCCCTCACCCTTAAGCTAGAACTTTATGAATTACTATGGCAAATAAAATTGAATGCCTACAATGCTCCAGGGCTAAATGATGTATGTTCCTTGTCTTGTGTTTTAAAACTGAAGAGTCTGCAGAGGTAATGGTTATTTATTCTGTACATTTGTTGTTTGTTTACATCACTGGACTTTAGTAGAATTACTTTTGTGATTTTTTTATACTCTTTGTATTTTTTGTATTATATTAGTTAAATGACAGGCTGGGTAATAGTGGATACATGATTTTACTAGTGGGTAGTTCTCTTATTGCTCATTTTGCACACCAAGTAATTATTTAGCACAGTTTTTAAAACAAAGTTTTTTACAATATTTTTTAAAATCAGGTCATCCTTAGTGTGCATGTTCATGCGTGCTTATTTATTCATGCTTATTCATTTAGTATTTGTATTTATATTGAAATGTTTTTAAATATTTGTAACTTTTGCTTTTAGAAGGTAATTGATGTTCAGAATGTGACACTTTAAATAGCTGCATTTTGCATTAGTTCTGTTTGTCTGATGAAGTCTTGCTCATAGAAGCAGGATGAAAGCGCTTACACTACTTGTTTTTATGAATTAAAACTTGTCTCTGTGGATTATATTTTGTTCCTTGGATTTGTCTTGCCACCTGTGGTCGTTTTTCAGCATTTTTTGCAATAAGTTTTTACAAGTTTGTTAATAAATTTTAGAATCTGCATACAGTTTATCAATTTGTGCGTCTTTACTCCTTCCACATCTTATGTATCTATAAAAATGTTTTCTATTATGTTCAATATCTTTATATAAATTTTTTAAAAAATTTTCTTGATCTTGTCTCACACTATGCTTAAATCTGTTTGTCCAGCTTGTTTATTTCAGTTTTCAAAGTTGTATTTCAACCTGTCTTCCATTTCTTATATTTTTGTCTCTCACCTTAATCAGGTATCTTGCTCTCATGGAAATATATCCACCTGATGTTTTATGCCTAGACCCTGATGTTAAACATTTTTTTGATTTTTTTGCACTCAGTTTCTCTTTCAAAACTTTACACATTCTATCTGCAGTTTTTCCACTGAAAACCTAACTCCAGTTAGTTTTACATCGTGACTGTTTTGCTTCCATACAATCTGTAATTAACCTTCTGTGCATTGGCTTAGATTTCAGCTCTTGTGGGCTCCATTTTGTGTTATAGATTGGCCTTACCCATCCCATGGTCAATAATTATGTATTACATCTGTTGCAAATAAATAGGATCATATGATAGATAATTTGAGGGTACCCATGCATGGGATAAAACATTTACGAGCTGCCCCTGTCCATTTGTAGTAGAGGGGGCAGTCCTGAGATAAAATGTCTGCTTCTCATCCATAGATCCAAGTTGCACTTGAATATGGACATAACTTTGTTTTATGTGGATGATGAGTCTGTTCCAGAGCAGCGGTTTCCTCTGTGAGATATACCTGTCCCTCCAAACTGTCCTGTTGATGTTGCCAAAGAGGGTTTAGATCCCTAGACCAAGTGTTTCAGATGCCATTTGACTTGCTGATGTGCAGTAAATCTACCAGTACTAGGTTGGAGTGTGCCTTGTATGCCAGACACAGGTCACCTCTTAGCAGTCTGTAGGATACTGAGTATAGTGACAGGGCTTTGAGTTGGTCCATTAGGACATGTTGTTTAGACCTTGTATCCTTTTAGTAAGGTATTTCTGTGGGTGTTTCAGTTGTAGTATGTGTCTGGACAGATAGATGCCAAAGGGGGCATTTTACTCAGTGATTGGCCTAATGAGGGCTGAGTAAAGGGGGGACAATGACATCTGTAGATCAAGTTGTAATCCTCTTGTTTATAAGCTGTGTAATATAGAAGAAGGACTTTCTTATGACAATGAACACGTGTTGGTTGAAAGCTAGGTCACTGTCCACATAAGTTCCCAAATCCCCAAAAAATGTGTGCATCTTGAAAATAATTATATGTGCTGCCTGTGCCAAATGAGAGGTAAGAGCTGCACACTAAAGAGCAGAAGCAATTGTGAAAAAAAATACAAAAACATAATGTAACTAGAAGCTCAGAAATAAACCATAACAAACAGAAAAGGGAAACAACATAAGCTGTTCTTTAATAAACTTGAAAGACTGATCTTTACAGAAATCATTAGGACTTTTGAGGTAACAACATATGAACATTCAAATCCTGTTTAGAGAAATGGCAAACCCCTACATGCCTCTCAGTGGCGAAATCATCATCTCCTTCTTTCAGTGTCTAAAATACACATTGAAAGGATAGCTGCAGCAAGACTGGGATGATTCTGGAAAAGATGCAGTTGTGATATTAGACTTCTAATCACTTAATTCATCTTTAGGTTTTGGATTCCTCAAAATGATTAAATATCAAATCAACAAAATATAACAAAAAAGTTATATATTTGTATTATTTAAATTTTTTTGACTGGGCTGGTCCCAAAAGGTTTATAGCCTGTATTTGGGGGAGACCCAAAGTGATATTTATACAGTAACTTTAAATAAACAGAATAACATGTCATAAAAGTAAATGTAAGAATACAGGCTCACCATAGATAAAAAAAATGACACTGATTATTTTAGTTTTTCATATATAGCTTAGAAACAACTGATTATTGATTTATTTAAAATACACTTCAGTTCTATCTTACCTATTGGTGACTTTAAGTTCCTTTTCTTGCCAGGGTATGATAGCTAACTGTAGGGGCATGTGTCCACTGTGCAGCCGTAATACATAACACTGAATGACCATGGATCAAATTAATGCACAAGGCAACAGAATCAGTTTAGTGCACAGGCTCAGATGTGATCTGTGTAAGATAATATGCACTCACATTACATTCCCATAGTTGGGCCTTTACTCTTTGTACACAAACTGACTTCCATTGGGAATGCTGACATGAACATAAACAGTACATTGCATGGGCATAATCTACCCCTAATAATGGTAACTAATGTTGCCATTAAGCCAGCAGATTTCAACTGTTACAAAATGTGTCCACAAGCAAATTATATGACATTTTCAATTGTATTATGCTCAAATTAAAAAATATAAACAAACCTAGATTATTCTCAAACCCTGCAAACCATCTCAAAGCTAACCAAAACATCCATATTTTCTGAATATGCTAACATTTTAGCAAATTACTTTGCAGACTACATTGCCCCAATCCCCTTCCTTCCATCCCTCGTACTTACTTCCCACACCTCTCCTGTCAGCCTCAAACCTTTCATTTAGTACTTTTTCTACCTGCTCAAGTCAGTAGCCTTCTCCTCAAAACTCATACCAGTCCCATTTGTTCCGCAGTTTGTTATATTATACTTTCTTTGAAAAGTCTTCTTACATTTGCCTGCACATCTTCTTTATTAATATGTGAGAAGAGACTAAAGAAAAGAAAATACAAAAAACAAGAAATTGGAAGCTCTTATTTATGGATATGGATCTCAAGGTAGAAACCCTGAGAACATTTTAAGTCCCTTTAGTTTTATATACAGGCCAGGCATATTTTTATCAAGCAGAATGCTGCCCAGCTCCACTGACATTTCTTCCTTGGAGACATAGGAGGATAGCCTGGTAGTGTGACTCCATGTGAGTCCCTGAGTGACTGAAGTTTTCTTCTTGGGAGACAAGGAGGCATAGGCAGAATTTTTAACTACATCAGCATATCTTAGTAGGGTATTATGCTACTGTTAACTGACAATGGGTGTTGTTGAGACACATGCTTCCAAACTAAGTATTTACCTTTGTTATACATGGTATCAGAGTGTTCCAGAAGCAAGGATTTTCAGTAAAAATTAAGCAGTTGCTACACTACTTCAAAACTCAAGATCTAGGAGTCTGGCAAGGAAGGTGGAACAAGCAAGCCACAAATCCATACCCATAGGGACAGTGTTGGTATTAATAGAGGTTTCACTGGAGGAATTAAGCAAGGAATAGAGTATTGATTCATTTAGTGCTTACTATCTGGCTGTTAATAGTGTTGGTCTGAGCACAGCTGCACACAGATAGGAATCAATGTCCCTGTGTTCCTTCTCTCTCAAAAAAAAAAAAAAAAAACAGCAGCACTTCCTGGGAAGCAAGTTATAGGCTCTCTAGTGTTCAGTATTTTTTGTTCCTGAAAAACAAGTTGCAGGGTCTCTGGTGACAAGTAATCTCATTACAGAAGTTGCAGGTGTCAGTAAACTTGTAGTGTTCTTTTGGTATATGCAGTGGGTAGTCTGCTCAGCAGCTCAACACAAAACAGCGTCAAGCTGCACAGTGGACTAAAATTAGAACTTAAACTGAAGAGACTTCTGACACAATGACAATCAGATCCACACCCACATACCGCCCAGTCAGAGACAGTTAAGAATTAATATCCCCCTGCAGCACTAATTTCATCTGGTTCCTGAGAAGTTGTTCATAGGATTTTTAGTGGTTCATAGTTTCTTCCCAAATGATACAGAAAGTCACAGGTCACTAGTTACTAGGATCATTCCTAGTTCTCCACCGTTGCAGTTGGCTTTAGTCCTTATTCACACTCATTATGCAGTCCCACTGCAATGCCAGCAGTATTAATCATTTTCTTCTGCTCCCAGGAGAGGGTTGATGTGCACCTTTGTTTTATTTCCCTTACAGCCTTTAAGCTCCTTTCTCACCACTCCAATCACAATTATTGTGTCTTTTCTTCCTCTCTTCTACCCCATTTCATGTACTACCATTTTAGCAAGACTCTTACCCTTCACATCCTTGGTGAAGATAGACACAAACTAGCTACTGAACATCTTAGATGTCTTCTAAATGTCTTAAAACTCTGGGGAAACTTTTGCAGCATATATCACAGCTTTGTTTCTTAAGGATAAAATGTGCAGATTTGGTGATTTAAGGGGTGAGTTGTTAAAACACAAATGTGTGTAGTATTAAAGATGATGCTGTGAGAAAGATTTTGCTTCCTGACAGTGATTTAACGTTAAATAGGGCCATTAAGATTTGTTAGCTGTACAAGTTTAAAGAAAAGTACACAGATATGCTTACAAATGAGAAATGCATGCTTCCAGTAACTTATAAAGCTAATGTTGATAGTATGCAGCACATAGATAATAGAAACGGGCCCAAGCACATGGCAGCTATGGGGAAACCTGCAACAGTCCCTGGGAAACTCCATAGCTTTCTAACAAATTCCAGAAATCTCACAGTCTCAGTGAAGCACAAGGGTGAGTCAGCAAACCAGCATAAGAGTGAAGGCGCATGCTCACCTAGCCTTGTAGTCAACTGTTGTAATTATGGTGGAAATCATGAGCCTAAAACAGAAAAGTGCTTAGCTTTTGGTCAGCAATGCCACATACGTAAAAAATAAAATAATTTTTCAAAGATTTTGTAAATCAAATAAGATGCATTCTTTTATTAAAAAAGAACATTCAAAGAGACGAGTTGATCAATTAGAAAGCTGTGACCCTACTTATTATGTTGATGGTGTGTCTCTGCTTAATGAAACAGTCAATGCAGTAGATTTATGGACAGAGAATGAAGTATTTTGTACTGTTCGGACAAACAGCAGATCCACAGAGCTAAAAGTTGATACAGGTTCAAAGTGCAATGTTATGTCAGCAGAAACGTTTGCTAGAGTATGTGCTGGTGAGAAGCTTGATTTGGCAAAGTGTGCGAAGCTTGTTGCTTATGGTGGTAAAGAAATTCACACTGCAGATTTAGTAGTGCTTTCATGTTACTCTGCTGGGAATAGTTATGACTTGCAATTTTATGTGGTCAAGAGACACATACAATCATTATTAGGCCTCAGAGACAGTTTGAAAATGGGACTGATTTCATTTAACAAGGAAATTCATCGTTTTAGCTTAAAGGACCACTATTCTAATTTCACCCAGTCTATTCTTCCTATCTATGCTGATCTTTTCAAAGACAAACTAGGCAAACTCCTAGTTGTGTATTCCATGAAGTTAGACCCAGAGGTCAGTCCAGTTGTCACACCAACCTGGAAAGTTCCAATAGATATGCAGAACAGAGTCAAAGAAAAGCTAGATAAAATGGTGCAGCAAGGTGTATTTCCAGTTGAAGAACCAACTGAATGGGTATCTTCCATGGTCATAGCTCATAAGAAAAGCTCAGATGATATCAGAATATGTATTGATCCATGAGATTTGAACAAAGCATTGAAAAGACCTCATCATCCAATGCGTACAGTTGAAGAAGTTGCTGCTGTTATGCCAAATACCACTGTTTTTTCTGATTTTGATGCAAAGAGTTCATTTTGTCAAACTTTACTTGACCAAAAATCCTCATTGCTAACCACTTTCAGTGCTCCTTTTGGCAGGTACAGATTTTTGAGAATGCCATTTGGGATAAATTTTGCCAATGAAGTCTTCCAGTATGCAGTGCAGCAAATTTTTTTCTCAGTATTCATGTAATATTATAGCAGATTATATTCTAGTAGGAGGTAATGATGAAGCTAAGCATAACAGAAACCTCAAGAAAGTTCTGGAAAGAGCACATGATGTGAATCTTAAGCTGAATCCTCAGAAGTGCAAATTCAGGCTATGAGAAGTTACTTATGTTAGTCATTTATTTACCAGTTCAGGTTTGCAACCAGATCCTTCCAAGGAAACTGCAGTTCTTGAGATGCCAGCTCCAGACAATGTCCAAGCACTACAATGTTTTCTTGGCATGGTTAACTACCCAGGCAAGTTCATTGCAGACTTGAGCCAACTTTCAGCACTGCTCAGAGAGTTGACATGCAAAGATGTATCCTGGTCATAGTTAAAGCAATATCAAAGAGCATTTGATGCCCTGAAACAGAAAATTGCCAGTCCACCAACTCTCAGATACTATGATGTTCACAAACCAATTACTCTCTCTTGTGATGCTTTGAAATTTGGTCTTGGTGCAGTCATTCCTCAAGAGGGTAGACCAGTAGCCTATGCGTCCAGAACTCTTACCCAAACTGAAATGCAGTATGCTCAGATAGAGAAAGAACTCTTGGCAATTGTGTTTACATGTTCAAAGTTCCATGATTATATTTATGGTAGACCTATCCAAATTGAAACAGATCACCAACCTCTAGTCACTATTTTGAGAAAGCCTATGCATACCTCTGCAGCTAGATTGCAATGCATGATGTTGAAATCGCAAAAGTATAATTTCAGTCTTGTCTACACAAAAGGCAAACTTCTTTATCTTGCTGATAATTTATTCAGATCGCCCAGAAATACCACTGAACAGCATGACAGTGAGAAACTTGATTCTGAAGTCATGGAAGTGAGAAATGTTTCTTCCACGTCTTGATGAGCTTAGAAGTCATACAGCCTCAGATCCAGTTCTTCAGAAGCTCAACCATTTTATCTGTCAAGGATGGCTATCAAAACAATATTGCTTACCAGTAGACCTGCAACCTTATTTTCCATACAGAGATGAGATTTTGTCTGACAATGGTATCATCATGAAAGGTCCAAAAGTAATTGTTCCAAAATCCTTGCAACAATAGTACATTACTATTTTGCATCATGGCCACCCAGGAGCAGATTCTACCAAAATAAAGGTGAGAGTACTAGTATTTTGGTCTTCTATGTCACAGGATATTGAAAGAGTACTTTTATCTTGTTCTGTATGTAATAGTACTAAGCCACATCAACAGAAAGAACCTCTTCAGCTAAACCAGATTCCTGAACTACCTTGGTCGACAGTAGCTATACACATTTTCGAATGGAATGGTCAACGTTACTTGGTGTTAGCAGACTCTTATTCAAATTGGTTTGAGATTGACCTACTTCCGAATCTAGCATCCAATGCTGCCATTACTAAGATGAAGCATCATTTTGTAGTTCATGATAGCCCACACAAAGTTATTTCTGTCAATGGTACACAGTTTACAAGCCAGCAGTTTAAAAGATTTGCTGAAGAGTGGGACTTTTCTCATGTTACAAGTAGCCCTGAGTATCCGCAATCAAATGGTTTGGCAGAACGTGCAGCTCAAAGTGTGAAACAATTACTAGAGAAGTCGAAACGTGACAATAGTGATGTTTTCTTGAATCTCTTGAATCTCAGAAATGTTCCTTGCGATAAACATCTTGGTTCACCTGCACAGAGACTTCTGTCAAGACAAACCAGAACCACATTAACAATCAGTAGTCAATTATTAGTTTCACATTTCAAGAACAACAGGTCAGTGAAAGCCAATCTGTTGAAGAAGTGCTTATCCCAGAAGACCTATTATGATAAGACCAGCAAACTGCTCAATCCATTACGTGAAGGAGAGATAGTGGGGATGCAGACGTCCAAAGGTTTTGACTGGATTGGAGTCATGAAAAATGTATGTCCAGAGCTGAGAGCATACATTGTAGAATTGCAAGGAGCAGAATTTAGGCATAATTGGAAACATTTGATCCCAGTGTCCGAGCCTGTATTGCAGTATCATACCTGCGAGAAAGACTCTTTATCTCAGAGTGAGTTATCCAACATTCCATTTCCAGAGGGTGTTCCAGTAAATATCCATGTTCCTGAGAAGAATCCCAACGTTCCAGAATCTGTTTGATAAACTCTGTTCTGATTGTTATATCACTAGATTAGGTTACATTTAAAGACCATGTTCAAGACACACGGCAACTTGGACATAAGGACATAAGTGCTGTGTTTATTTCTTAGTGTCTGCATAATTGCATGTCTCTTTTTTAAATGTGATTATATCATGGGCAATTCATTAAAGAGAGAGGATGTAGATCAATATATGTATGTATACCTTTAAGAAGCTCTCTAGGGGCTTGCACAAGTGTGAGCCTGACTGCCATTTGGTGGTAAGCTGTTGAAATGTAAGCATATATGTCTGCGTAGTCTGTCAGTTAATCAGTACGTCTATATTTTGTACTGCTGCTATCCATCCTGATGTGTTTATACATAATAAAGCAGATAAACTAACTATCCCGCCTTTTCATCTTTACTTGTGAAGCAAGACGAGCGGCAAAGTGTATACATGTTTTCTTTGTCTGTTTCTCTCATTATTTGTATTATTGCTAGTTAATTGATGCCCATTTCCATGGGCCATGACTGAAAATATCCCTTGGTATAAATCCTGCTGCCCGGTTAATGAATGAATGAATGAATTATTGAACAAATATTGCCTTCACATATCCCCTTCCCACATGCAGCCCACCTGATACCATCTCCAAGCCTCTACTTCCTCATCTCATACTCTTTGTTGTACTGCTTTTGCCTAGATCCCATATGCTTATTATGTTCTGTGTTAATTTCAGCTGTTTTTTATTTGGTTCCTAAGTGTGGGCTTACTGTGTACTTAGCCATAGTACTTTTGCTTTGGAGTATAACTTACCAGTTTTTTTTTGTGCATGTATTTTTCCACGCCATACTTGGAAATGTATAGTGCTTCTTCACTGTTCTTTCCTGGCAAACATAAAAACAAACAAAACATATTAAAACTGTGTTTTTCTTGGCATAATTCTGGGACAGATAGTTCAACAGCAAAAGCAGCATCATAAACCTGTTCTGTAACTGGTAGCATGGGGTCTGTCATCTGCCCTGGCAGGCATATCTAAAAAACAAATGTTCTGCATACCCAGACATTCAGATGACCATGCGGCAAGATGCAGAAATTGTTTTTACACTGAGTCAGTTTGATATCACTCGAAGTGAAATTTGAGAGGGGAATTTAGCACTGAGTGTTTTGGACTTGCAGATGTGGCAATCATTTTCTGACTGATACTCTGTTTCTTGAAAGTTGTGCACTCCCAAACAGCACAGCAGAGAAAGTTTGGACATTGCACTGATGTTCCCCATATCAGAAATGAGTCAACCTAAAAAGTTGAACTGTATTATTAAAGCAGAGTATGTGCATTTATGCTTTTATTGCTCATGGGAAGGATCATTTGGGACCCTCCAGCCAATTCGACACAAACTAACATACCTGTGCATTTGTCTGTATGCTTCTGCTTTGCACAGTGATGTTGTCTAAAATCAGTAAAAATCTAAGTTGCCAAAAAGAACCATATGACATTGGTTGTGCTTTGCTCTGAATTTTTTGTTTTAATCCTTTACAAAGTGCTGGACGTTTATTTAAACTACTGACAGTTTTACCCTTTTTTGTCACTTACATATTTTTCTGAATTTATCATTTGTAAGGAAATGTACAAAGCAAGATATTTTGATCTAAAGTGTACTTCAGCCAAACTTATTTCTGAAGGCAAGTGAACAAGGGATTTTTCAGTTTTTTGTGTGAACATTCTCAGATTATATTACTACTGTTTATGTATGTAGACACCTAAAATGATTGTACATATTACATTTAGCCTATTTTATATAAGGTAAATGATACCATGGCAAATAAATAATATGCATGCTTGCTTTGATAACTGCAAGCTAAAGAAAAAAATCCTCATTTTAGAATGCATTTTCTTTCCTAAAAAAAACTACATTGCCAGAAACAAATACAGTATGACTAGTTTATTCATTTGAGCACCATTTCTGTAGTATTCAGTCTCCTCAATGTACATCAGATTAGGTTTATAGGTTTTCGTGGTCTTATATTACTTTGCCAATAGCTCTTATTTCTAACTGTCCATTGCATTTCAGACTTTTTTACCTGATAAAAGCCCATAGAATAAGCCTACCTTCTTTCCTTTCATACAGAGCCATAAAAGAAATCTTTGCTGCTGCACACTGTATATAAATTACTGCTATGTGCCAGGATCACTTTTCCATGAGCACCAGCTAGGCAGCTGTGTCATTGTACAATGTCATTTATAGCAGAGAGCTAGAAAAGGAAATTTGACACCAGAGCTTGACAAAGGTAGTGAATGGTGAAGGGGATTTACATTATTACAAAAAGGTCACCTTATAGAATGTTTAGAAGATGGAAAAAAAAGCAAAACAGCGAGTTAGTAGAAAATATTGGTATTTTCTCCAGAAAGTCTGGGAAAAAAAAAACAGTAATTCTCAATTCTCCCATTCTTGCTGAATGAACATGATAGCCTGAAGAAGAGGGTCATTTAAAAAATAATATTCTGGAGTCAGAGAGTTTTGTGGGAAGGGGAAAGCCAAGGTGAAAAAACACATCAATATGATCATGCCAGTCAGGCCATTTTTGGGGGTATAACAAATTTCACAAGCAGCAATGCCTGACAAAGTTGGTGGTGTTGAACAATACCAGACCACCTAGAGGCAAACTGAAGCCTGACATGAAGGTTCATAGGTTTATAGGTTGGTACTAGGCTATTGGCCCTATGTCCTATATAAGCCTAGCCAAAAAGGTACCCTGGTTTTCGCCACCCAAAAAAATTATTTTCCTGTGCCCCTGTCGAGCAGAGCCACAGAAGTGATCCCTGGGGTGAATTTCCTATTTCCCATCCAATCATCAAGATTTTTCTTAAAGATCACTAATGAGGAGCTTTGTTTGATATAGATAGGTAGTTTGTTCCAGAGTATGGGAAGTCTCTGGGACAGGAATCTATCCCTCCAGCATGTTCTGTTTATTGTGGTGACAAGGTTTAGGTCCCTAGAGCATGTAGCTCGGACGGATTTGGATTTCTTTAAGTGGAGCATGTCCAACAGCTCTGGGTTTGACATAGCTTTGTATGCTAGGCAGAGATCGCCCCTGAGTAGGTGATATGCAACGGAGTAAAGCTGGAGTTTTTTGAGAAGGTCTGCGTAGGGCATCTGTTTGAGGCCAGTATTCCTCTTTGTGAGGTATTGCTGTGGCCTTTCCAGTTGTTTTAGATGTCTTGTGAGGTACATACCAAAAGGGGGGGTTGTACTCTATAATGGGTCTAATGAGTGATGAGTAGAGGGGAACAATGACATATTTTTTCCTGGATGGGAAATCTTCTGTGATGAGGTGTGCCACATAGAAGGATTTCCTGACTACTGTGGCAACGGGATTATCAAAGAAGAGACTACTGTCCACCTGGATCTCAAGGTCTCTTATCACACTTTCGGTGTTAAGTAGATTGGCTATATATTATCCAGTACTGTTCACTTTAGATGGTACTATTACAAATGGAAAACAAGCTAACTATTGAATTTTTTAAAATATATATATAATTTAAAGTAAAACTTTTTTTCCGAAGTTTAATATATCAAAGAAGATAGGGTAAGGAAGAGGTTCATCAATGCATTTAGATTTAATTATCTAATTTGCTTGTACTTTTAACAAGAGTTTAGCTACTTAACAGTTAATTTTTTAAGTCTCTCCTTGTATGTTGTTTTTTCTGAGTCCTTTTTTCTTGTGTTTAGTTGGTTTGCAAAATGTTTGTGGAAGTAGCACAGCTTTGAAGTCAAAGTCAAAGTTAACTTTATTTTCATTCAGACCATACAGCAACAGTGCACAGCTGAATGAAATTATGTTTCTCCAAGCTCATGTGCAAACATAAAAACATAAACAAATACACATAAACAACAACAGAGTACAAGCCATCCAAAGGCACCAAGGCTGCATTAACCATGCTCGACCCATAACAATGGCGATTACAGTGACCGCAGCAATCCTCACCACCCACACCATCTACAATGTCACTAGCTCCATCCTCAACACCAGAAATGTCCCATGTCCCAAACCAGTCCCCTCCAACAACAGAATTTAAGTCCAGATTCACATCAAAACCAGTAGACGAGTTGGGTTTCTGCTACTTGCATTTGACATAGCTGTCGCCACCTGAAAGCCCAAATGATTACAGTGACCAAGGTGATTACAGTGACCATAGCACTCCACTCTAGCCACACCAACCTCACTGTTGCTAGATCCATCCTCAACATCAGCAATGTCCCAAGTCCCAGACTGGTCCCTCTGGCTCAACAGAATTTAAAATCCAAAAACAGTAGCCAAAGTCAGGTTTCTGCTACCTGCATTTGGTGTAATTGCCACTCCTGAAGGCCTGAATGGCTCAGCTGGCCTAACGATCTACAGAAACAAAGCAAATCCACCAGTTCAAGCAAAAACACCATGGCCACAGACAACTGCACACCCAAACAAGTCA
The DNA here is from genome assembly GCF_019279795.1 of Protopterus annectens. Lineage (NCBI taxonomy): Eukaryota > Metazoa > Chordata > Ceratodontiformes > Protopteridae > Protopterus > Protopterus annectens. The sequence continues at coordinate 864,477,038 of NC_056735.1, forward strand.
AACGGACTCCCAAATGGATGACAAATTGACAAATCCCACAAAAAAGACAAAACACACATTGGGAGCCAGAGGAGCCACTGCCACACAAAGCGCCACCATCTTAGCACACTATTTGAAATAAAACTGCATTAAAATAATCTGTCTAAAAATGGATTAGTTAGAAAGAGACAGTGATGGTGGTGATGCTTCTGTGTGCTGTCACTTCCTAGCTCTTTTAAAGCAGCTTATTCATAACGTAGTTAGGGTTCTATCCTTATCTATTAATTTGGGGTGGGGTTAAGCACAATTCCACCTTATCTTTCACTGATCAGTATGTAATGAGCAGTCAGTCTTGGATTTCCTGTTCATCATGTGATCGTTCTGATGTAACCAGGAGCAACATCACTTATTCTGATATTACCGAACAGTAAGTGCTCATGCTGCCATAACAGTGACAATGATGCAGCCCAGCTCTTGCCTTCCTGTTGTTCAAGTCCCTACAGCTACCTGTTAACACTGTCAGAAGGCATCCTCCTCTGTCTAACTCCCACAGATGAATACAGCTTCCATAGCCAACACCCACTTCATACATAGCTGATGTTAGTGATACAGTAAGTGAACCCCTATGTGTGCTGCAGATAAGCAATAAACAACAACCATTCTCATCACTCCATGCTTGTTCTACCTAAAATCATACCTTAGAGCCCTCTTTCGCAAGGTTCCAATGAGGAGCGTGATGTGCTTCAGGCTACAACAAATAATCATATCAAACAAAAGTTAAGTAGTGAGTGTGAGCAGTACAGAGAACAGACATTTTCATATCACAGAGACTCAGGGTTTTGCATGAGATACAAAGTACTGTTTTCATTTTCCTTCATTGTTATATAGTTTGTATGCACTGAGAGGGAAACTGGCATATGTCTGAATGTTTTTTTAAGGCATATTGGATTTAGTGCCATAATTACAGGAACTTCCACTTACTGGGTTTTCACTGTATGTTAATGTCTCCCTTTGGAATGCTGAGAGGCGAGTTTGTTTTTAAGCCCATTTTCTAAAGCATGATAATTACTTGTGATACAGTGCATTACAATGTAGTACAATACAATGTAGTACAATACAATGCAATACAATACAATGTAGTACAATACAATGTAGTACAATACAATGTAGTACAATAAAATGCAGTGCAGTACAATGTAGTACAATACAATGTAGTACAATACAATGCAGTACAATACAATGTAGTACAATACAATGCAGTACAATAAAATGCAGTGCAATCCAATGTAGTACAATACAATGCAGTACAATAAAATGCAGTGCATTACAATGTAGTACAATACAATGCAGTACAATAAAATGCAGTGCAATACAATGTAGTACAATACAATGCAGTACAATAAAATGCAGTGCATTACAATGTAATACAATACAATGCAGTACAATAAAATGCAGTGCAATACAATGTAGTACAGTACAGCCATATCTCTCAACCTCTTAATGCGATAAATCTGTACAAAGCTTGACAAAATGGGGGTACAAATAGAGACATATTTTAAATATTGCTCTTATAAACTTAGGAAAGTTGTTAGTGTACAGGATTTGTTTTAATATGCATGTTCTGAAGGATTTGAAGTCTGAAACTCAAATGTATGACTACAGTACTGAGATCATCCCAGTGATTTGCCAGGAAAAAATAGGGACAGGCCAAAAATATGAGGCAAAAATCTGGACATTCTGCAGAAATCTGTACAGTTGATTGGTATGAGTACAGCACAATGCGACAATGATCCTAGGCTTAGGCAGAAAGCCCCATGACTGTAAAAATTATTTAATGCTACCTTGAAGCTAGAAAGATCCTCACTGGATCTTACTTGAATTGGCAGAGAATTCCATGTATTGACTATGTATCTGAGAGCCAGAATATTCACAGTGCGAACTGAGGGTATTTCTGCTTTTTCTTTAGTCCCAACTATTCATAAATTCATAGGTTCATAGGTTGGTACTAGGCTATTGGCCCTAGGGCCTATACAAGCCTAGCCATAACAATTCCCTGGCTATATCTTCACACATTATTTACTTCCCTGGACCCCTGTCTAGCAGGGCGACTGACATGATCCCCGGGATGAATTTCCTTTCTCCCATCCAATCATTAAGGTTCCTTTTGAAGAGGGCCAAAGAGGCGCTCTGCTTGACATGTATGGGAAGTCTATACCAGAGTCTGGAGAGTCTCTGGGTCAGGAACCTACCCCTCCAGCATGTTTTGTTTATTGTGATGACAAGGTTTAGATCCCTGGAGCGTGTGGCTCTGAGGGATTGGGATCTCTTTAAGTGTAGCATGTCCAACAGCTCTGGGTTTGACATGGCCTTGTATATTAAGCAGAATCACCTCGGAGTAGACGATATGGAGTTTTTAAGGCAGTCAGCATAGGGCATCTGCTTTAGGCCTGTAATTCTTTTAGTGAAGTATTTCTGCGGCCTTTCCAGTTGTTGCAGATGTCTTGAGAGGTACATACCAAATGGAGCATTGTATTCTATAATGGGTCTAATGAGGGATGAGTACAGTGGGACAATAACCTTCTTTTTTCTGGATGAAAAACCCTTAGTGATGAGGTGTGCCACATAGAAGGATTTCCTGACTGTTGTGGCGATGTGGTTATTGAAGGTGAGACCACTGTCCATATGTGTCCCTAAGTCTCTTATCACACTTTTGGTGTTTAGTGTACTGCCACCTATGTGGTAATTCATGGGTACATGTTTTTTCCCAAAGGGGATAACTATACATTTCTTGGCATTGAGCTTGAGCCCATGGCTCTGGCACCAAGCATCTGTTTCTGTAAGGCTTTTTTGTAGAGTATCCACATCATTTGGGGATTCAATAATGGCTCCCAGTTTGCAGTCATCTGCAAACTTTGTTAGCTAGAGTCCCTTAGTGTTGGCCTGTACTTCAGAGAAGTAGATGCCAAACAAGAGAGGTCCCAGGACTGAACCCTAAGGTACTCCACTTGTCACTTGTCTGGAGCTGGATTTGGAGTCAGCTTCTTTTACAGAGTGGGTTCTGTCAGTAAGCCAGTTGGCAACCCATTAAGTGACGTAGGGATTAATGCCCAGCTTAGTAAGTTTATCTATGGTTCCAAAGTGGGGGATGGTGTCAAAGGCCTTGGCAAAGTCCAGATAGGCTGTGTGGACTGCCTTACCCTTGTCCACAGCTCTGGAGACTGATTCAAAGAAGTCAATCAGGTTCAGGAGACAAGATTGGCCCTTCACGAACCCAAACTGGGTGGGGTCCAGTGTTTTAAGGTTGCCAATGTCTTTGTTTATAAGTTCCATGATAATACATTCCATGGCCTTGCAGATCAGGCTCATCAGACTGATGGGGCGGTAGTTCCCGGGATCCAAGGTGGATCCCCCCTTGTGGAGTGGGATAATTGTAGCTGTGCGCCACTCAGTGGGCATGAAGCCTGAGATGAAGGTATGATTAAACATGACACTTAGGTGAGGTGCCAGTTCATTTTGTAGACAATGTAGTACACAGCCCAGGATGTCATCTGGTCCCATGGATGCTGTATTCTTAGCTTTGGAGAGTGCACTTTTTACCTGTGTGGCCATTATTACCGGAATTTGGCAATCTTCCAGTATTGAGATGGACCATTTAGGGGGTGAGAGAGGAGTGAAGTTGGCACTGAATTGATCTGTCAGGATATTGGCAATATCCTTGGGATCAGTATATTTAATGCCATTCTGTTGTAGCTCAGAGCAGATCTGAGCATTGCCATTTAGATTCTTGACATAGTTATAGAATGCCTTGTGATTGTCTTTGAAATCTTTGGCAATTTTATTTTCATAACTAGCTTTGGAGGATTTTATGAGGGATCTCAGCTTCTTACTGAAGCTGGTAAGGGAGTTTTTTGCATCCTGGGATTTTCCTCTTTTCTGCAACAGTTTCTTCCTTTTGTTGTAAAATTTGTTTATGGCAGAGGACCACCAGATTGGCTTCCTTTTTTGGAGGAGAGCATCTTGGTTCTATTTGTGATGGCACGATTCATGCATGAGTGGATGTGCTCGTACAGTGCTTGAATGTAGGACTCAGCAGTCGAACTTTCAGTTCCTGTCTGCATGGGTGTCATGAGGTTTGTAACTTCTGACTTGAGTAGCATGAAGTTGGCTTTGGAGAAGTTTTTTATGGATATTTCCTTACTGGGGGTGTGGGGGTGGGATGTAGATGTTAAGGGTGATTAGCTTACGGTTTGACCTGACCAACGAGGGGGTGACCATAGGTGTGGAGCATCGATTTCCCATGTTGGTAAAGACCAGGTCTAGGATATTGGAGCCCCTGGTGGGACTGTGGATTAGTTGATCCAGGGCATTGGAATTTATGAATTCCAAGAACCGTTGGGCAAAGGTGTTGGTACATGAGTAGTTTTCCCAGTTAATGGCAGGGTTGTTGAAATCACCCAGTATTAGGGTGTTTGGTTGTATATTAATATTTTCCAGTATGTTTAGAAAGGTGTAGTGAGAATCTTGGGGCATGGTGGGGGATCTGTAGCAAGCTACAGTTTGGATTGCAGTCTTACCTAGTGTTAGTTGCACCTGGAGAATTTCAGACACATTGTGTTGGGCAACTAACCTGGTGGTGTGAATATCCCTGGTGAATATGGACACTCCTCCACCTTTAGTGTTTTGATCCTGGTTTGGTGGCCGAAAAGTGTGGTAAGAGTTGTAGCCTGGTATTGCAGGAGTGGTCTCTGGAGCCTTGAACCAGGTCTCAGTTACTGCACAGATATCAATGTTCTCCATTTTTAGGAGTGCCTCGAGAGAGTGCATTTTGAGGTTTAGACTTCTAGCATTGAGTAGCATTACCTTCAGATTTTGCATGCTTGTACCTGTTATGGTGGTGGTTTTGTCCTTTGAACTTTGCCTAAAAAAGGCACTATAGGGGTGGCAAGAGCCTTAGCCAGTAACCTGAATCCCAGGGGCGACAGGTGCAGACCATCTCTGGCAAAGCATCGTGGTCTGTCGATTATGTCATCCCAAGCAGACAGATACTGGATCCACTTCGAATGACACCAGAAGCTTAGCCAAGTGTTGAAGTTAATCATTTTGTCCTTATACTGTGGTATCATTCTGGGCGAAGGCAGAATGCTACTCAGGGCTAGGGTCATACCTGCCAGGACCACATGATACAAGAGCTCTTCCATGTCTCTTTTCATGTAGTCCAGGGAGGTACGTCTCAAGTCATTCACTCCAACATGGACAATGACAGAGTCATATTTGTACTTGTGGAGTGACTTGAGTGCATGAGTTATGTGGTGGATCCTGGCACCCGACAGGCAGCTCACTGTAATTTTCTCCTTGTTCAGCCTGGTGAGTGGGACATCAGTGTGCCTGACTACAGAGGCACCTATGACTAAAGTGTTAGGTATGTTGTCTTGCCTTAGGGGCTGTTGCTGGGTGGCACACTGGTGTTGTGAGCTATGTGACACTTTGGTTGTGATTGGTGTTTGTTTGCATTTCAGATTCGGAGGTCCTTGTTGCTTGGGCAGGTTACAGTTAAGGGCCTCTGCATATGTGGATTTAGTGTTGCTATGTGTGGGTGTTGGTGATGTGAGTTTAGAAGGGCTATGTGTTGCTTGAGGTGTAGTGCGGGTGTTACCCTTCTCCTCTTGACTGTCTAGCACAATCTTGAGTGGAGAGATCTTTGCTTCCAGTTTGGCTATGTAAGTGCATCTCTCACAGGTTGTAGTGTTGGGTGGTAGGAGGAGAGGGTTGTCTGTGTACATGAGGCAATTGCTGCATTGCCCCAGTATGCCCAGATTCACCAGGTGGATAGGAGAAATCAATGGAAGTTGACCCTTGGACATGCCTGGTTTGATGCTTTTTTTTTAAGTACAGGAGCTGTTTTCCCTCACCTTTGCAAGGTACTTTGCAATTATAGGCTGTTTAGTGCCTATGATTAATTTCTCCTTATTAATAAGGAGAGTTGAGTGTTTGTATCAGTTTAAGGCTTCCTAGTGCTTCCCAGCAGGTATAAGAGCAAGTGCTAGTCACAAGGATGCTTAAAGGTAAGATGAAAAAAAATGGTTTATCCTAAACACTGCAGTGTGCTCTAGAAAAGTAGGTAACTTATGTTTTACCTGTCTAAAAGGTTAAGTTTTAGTGGAGAGTCACTATTTTTAAAACAGCAAGATAGATTGAAAGGGGGTGATCACTTTTGTATTCCGGTACTATGGAATACAGTAGAATGGCCAATAAATTTAAATAGATGAAGGGGAGTGATTTCACAAAATGATAATTTTGTGCTTACTCACACAAGCCAGTGAAAACAGAGAGGAAATGAGATATATGGTCAAATTAACATAAGAGGCAGGCAACTAGAAAGACAGTGGTATTTAAGAACACGGCAGTGACAGCGTGGGAGGGTGGGGATGCCTGACTCACAAGAGACAGAGCGGTGGTGTCTTTTGAAGTTTTAATATGCAGTTAAAAGCAGAACACAAGCAAAACACAAGGTAAAGAAAAATCACAGCACTCAAAATATAAAAAGCCAATAAACTAATAGAAAATACAATAAATAAAAAGCAAACCAACCTTTTCCTCACAGCAAAGTGTAGCAGAGTCTGGGGGAGCCTTTCCCATAAGACACCTTTGTTTGTAGCATTACAGGTAAGAAACAAGTCCCCTCCCATGTGCCTGTAAAATATGGAATAAAGATCTACCAACACCAATGTTTTCACATAAGATCTGCTTTCTGTATATTCAGTCAGCCTTGTAAACCTGTGTTGCACATTCTCTATTATTTCTGGATTTCATATAGTTAGACCATAGAATTGATCTTATTACAGAAGTACATGCTCTTTTTATGGCACTCCATGGTCCTAGTTCTGAGAAATTTCCTTACATATCCAATCAGTCAGTTACATTTTTTACAAGTAGATTTGAGTGGAATCAAAATCTAAAGTCAAGACCTCCCAACCAACATCTAAATCCTCAAAAACATTTAGTTCATCTATTGTCTGTTCCTCTACTGAGTAAACATACTTGTATTCACACTTGACAAAAGCCTTAGTTTAGTTAATATTCGGCGTCATATTGTTTATAGGTCCATACCTACTAGGCTAGTCAATCATTGTTGCAGAGTTTCCTAATCAGATACATTTGCCATCAGATGCCACAGTTTTAAATTCCCTGCATACAGACAAAACAAGACATCTGGTGCAACTGACATATTATTTTATACACAAGCGCGCGCACACACACACACACACACACACACACACACACACACACACATATATATTGTGTAGATAAGAACCCACAATATAACCTATATCCCAAGATTTGCCCAGTACTACCCTTACAGTCAGCTTGCCAGTCCTTCACACTTAACCAGGTACTGAGTCCGTTGCACAATTAACCAAAATACCAGGCTGTATACATTTTCCAATCAGTAGCCTCTGATCCACTCAATCAAAGGCAGATGCAAAGTCAGTGAAAACAGCACCTGTTTATATATTCTATACCATGGCAGGAGTAAAATTATGACAGAAACACAGTTATGTTTCTATAGACCAGTCCTTTGTACTGGCTTGTTAATAAATATTATGTCTTCTCAAGGTATTCAGTTCTTCTAATAAGATTTTTAACACCAGTCTTTTCATGTTATTACATGAACCAGACAACAAATATTTCAGTCTATAATTTTTAGGATTGCACCATTGCTTTTGAAGATGGGTTTAATTATAACAGTTTTCCAATGTGGGTAGAGCAGGCATTCTTTGAGACTGGTCTCAAAAATAAGTCTTTAAAGTCAATACAGTATACCTTCTGTATGTTTTAGAGCCATACCATCACTTCCTGAAGTTTTGGCAAAGTCTTATTTTTTAAACAAATACCCAGTATATCCTTAACAGAGAAGCAGATGTTTGAATGGCATGCATGTAATCTATCACATTTTTTGTTATACATGAAGGTACTTATTGTTATACAGGGATATAAGTATTATTTAAAAATCGAGCCAAGGTAAAATATACATATTTTTATTTATTGACCACTGCAGTCCTTTAAGATGCACAAATTTTACTTTTCACACAAACTTACAATGGTTTATACCTCCCCATAGCAAAGCCCTTATAAATATATATATATATATACTGATTCTTGGTAAACATTGAACTGAGTCTAGAAAATGTCTTCTTTTTCACAGTTGGAGCTGCTTTTTGCCATTAAGAAGTGACAATATATACGGCAATCCATTTTCCAAAAGAGTATCTATCTCTCACTGTTTACTCTATCCTTAATAAAGTTGCCATAACAGCTGTCCTTGACAATTGGATAGTCTTACATGATACTGATTGTATTATCCTTTCTGAAATATTGTTTAAATTCAGCTTGCTTATCCAAACAGTGAAAGTTCAGATCATTGAAGTTTTAGGTGTGAAAAATCTTGAAACAGGCTGAGAGGAAATTATATGTTTATGGCCAGAAGGCACTTCACTTTTGAAGCATTCTCAAATATCCATCTGCTGCTGAGTATGGCCAAAAAGACTTGTAGAGAGATTTATTTTGGAAAACCACTTAATTCATTCCATTCTAAGCTGCACCTCCTGTTGCTTCATCGACATTATCTGACTGGCTCCCTATTGAAATGTCGGCACTCAAAAAGCTGAAAAAAAGACTGACAACACAGAAGAGCTTTATTTCTTCATAGGTTCATAGATTAGTACTAGGCTAACTGTCCTTGGAAGCCATTTTAAGCCTAGCCAGTTATCCCCTGTGAGATTCAAACCCTGTACCTTGTGTTTGTAAGGCAAACATCTTAACCATTAGGCCACACTCCTAACCCCAGTTTTAAACCACATTAACATTATAACTGTAAAATGTCAGTGTTTTGGAAGTCGGGTATAGGAAATAACAGAGTATATACTGACAACGTTTATTTTTAAAGCAGCCTACATAATTTTGTCTGGTTTACTTGTTACAGTGACTCACAGAAGCAGAAGTCAACTATTTAGGTGCCATCTCTGTTGGTTGTTGCTGTTATATTTGCTTTATTTAATCTTTTCCCTCTGTAGTTTACTGGATTTCTTGCCAACTCCTGTTTTTATTAGTTAAAATCAGATGAAATTTTAGAGGAAGACTACAGTGGCTTTCTTTTCTTTCTTTTTTTAAATTTTCTTTCTTTGTTAATTCTTGTAGTAGTTTCCTCTGCAAAGCACTCATCAGCACTCTGCACTTGTTTATTTTAGAAAAGTGTCAGCATAAATACAGCGATGGAGTTGTAAACATGAGTTAAGCATTAGTTTCTTAAACTTAGCATATGCCTGTATAAATGGACTGCAGCTCTTAGACATTAAAAAGGCAACATGTCAACCACTGGGTAGACAATCATGAAACAAAAAGTATAATTCATTAAATTAGACTTGATTACTTAAATTCTGACAAGCCTCCTCCCACAGATGAATATCTGTTGCCAAAACCAACTGAATGCACCAAAGGCATGGTTTGCTGGGGTTGGCAAAATGGGTATTCTACAGGAGACAAAGTCTCAAACGCTAAAAACCACTGACTTGAAGCCAGGGACTCAAGCACCTTGTAGCTCATGTAGACTTCTGATCATTGAAGCCAGGGACTAGAGCACCTTGTAGCTCATGTAGACTGCTGATCATTGAAGCCAGGGACTCAAGCACCTTCTAGCTCATGTAGACTGCTGATAGTGCTCGAATCCAAATATGAGTTTGGACATGAAGCAGTGGGGAGGGAGGGGAGGGGCATTTTAAGATTAGACAGCAGGAGGGAAGTTTTAGGTTTAGGGAGTGGGGGATGATTTTAGGGTTAGGATTAGGGAGCAGAAAGGGAGTTTTAGGTTTAGCAAGCAGAAAGTTTTAGGGCTAGGGAGTGGTTAAGGAATTTAGATTTAAGGATGGAGTTATCTACTGTTCTCTATACTTCTCCCATCTTTACAAACCTTAACAAAACTGACCTTACCAAACTTGAATCAGCCTACAATAAAATAGCCAAGTTTGCCACTAGCTCCCCATATAGGTCCCATCACTGCTCTGCCCTACAACAAATAAATTGGCTAGAATTCCTACAACAACTAACCTATACACAACTTGTCTTTACTCACCAACTAATATACCAGCCAAACAGTACCCCAGCCCTACAACAGTTACTCCAACCATATGCCTACACTTTGCAACACTGATCCTCACACAAAATACTCCTCCAAGTATCCAAAAGCAACAACAAAGCCAGAGATGCCCTCTACTCCCACCACATTTTTAAACTTTGGAACTCAATCCCTCAACACATCCTAAATGCTACCAACCTACACCAATTCAAAATTCTGCTCAAAGGCCACCTCACTAACAACTGGTTCTGCTCCTGCACCAAGCCAGGCTAATATCACATAAGCCTACATCAAATTTCATCCCCTAACTTTTATAGTCTCCATGTATACCCCACTCCCACTTGTTAACACCACCTATCAGCTACCCACAATAAGAGTATAATTTGATAATTTCTTTTCTTTTGTAAGGGTATACATATGCACATGTATTAAAGTATACTCAAATGATCAACTAAAGATGTACCCCTGCCCTCAAAAAAAAAAATATATATATATATATATATATATATATATATATATATATGACTTTACTATATTGTAATAACTTTCTTTTTTTCACTAAAGTGCCTATTGTATATTGTACTTTCTTTATTGTCTCTAGATATTTCTGTTAAATTCTGTGTAAAACTGACACTGTACCTGTCAATGTTGTTCTTGTTTTATTGAAGCTTTTCTCCCCGGGTCTCTGCTGAAAATGGGCTCACACCCAGACGGACTATCCTGGTCAACAAATGTAAATTAAATAAATAAATAAATTTAACAGTGAATAAAAGGTTGAAAGTAATTCTGTTACAAATATGCAAGATAAATAAGGTATAAAATAAAGCTTGCTTAAATGTAGAAATAGAGTTTAGCAATATGTGATTACCATCCATACCTAATGACTGCGTTTTGAAAAAATAAGGAATTTGCTTAATGGACATGTTTTCCTACAAAATCAGCAAGAATGTATGCATTTCACATTATCAGCAATAGAGGTGACCTCTTACAGACTTAGTAAAAATGTAAAAAACAGGATGTATGCATTTTACATTGTCAGTAAGAAAGCTAACCTGCTTCCTTAAAGAATGCACAACAGGAAAACAATCTGTACATGTTTCCATCATATGACACTGTTAAGCAAAGAAGTTTGAATGGATATGCTTTCATCAAGTCAGCATTTGCACAAGATGTTTCCTTAAAAGACACTACCAGCATTATTTCTCTACAGGATAAAAACATATTTTTTTGCAAACACCAGCAAACAGATGTTTTCATACAAAGATCAAAATAGAATACAAAGGAGAAAAACAGGATGTAAAACCACTATAAAAAGACTATAGCAAATGAAATTGTTAGGAGAGGTATTTTGTACAGGAAAGTTATCATTTATGCTGAACGAGAAGTAAAAAGTGATACAGTGTAACTAAAGCTGCAACAGTAGTCTGTGTGATTTGTTATAAAACGTTATTTATTGGGTACTGCTCTTAAAGTGACAGAGTTTGGTGCTGCATCAGTGTATATTCTGCAAGTTTCTGTGGGTAACAGACTATGAATGCAGTTATAATTAGACTTTGATTTCAGCAGAATCCAGCCAGCAAGACCTTAGTGTCTTAAGAAGACTTAGGATCCATCACAGTAAGCAGCACCTTGATAATTAATTAATTAATTAATTAAAAGTGATGCTTGTTGTGGGTCACTTCAATCAAATTAGTAGTAACTAACATTTGTACATATGTGTAAATCCTAAACAGAAGTACTCCAGTTTATGCAGCTTGCAGCAGTAAAGATTCTCAGATGCCTGAATCCAGACTGAGCCTGCAGTGCAGGAAAGTTGCAGTGCCATAAATTCTCCAAGAAAGGTGAACACCAACTTTTCACAGCAGTTTGCTGCCTGCTGTGTTTCACCAGCTTCTCGAGTGACTCCGAAAAATTTCCAGTCATCTGCAACAACAGCCTGATCACCTATTTTCTTGCTAACTGCTAAGACCTTTTTCTGTGTCACATTTTTAGTATGGCTGCTATTAGACAGAATTCAAGCAGGTGTAAGGCAAGCTTTACTCTTAATGTAGCAAAACAACCAGATAAAATATGGAGTAAATTACAATGTTGGTATACATAGCACATTAGTAAATGTAAAACCTTATTAGGGCAAGTTGACAGTAAGGCATTATGCAAATGTATTACAATATTTGACTGGTATCTCAAAGAAGACCATGTGGGATATGACAAATGTTTATTGTGTAACTCATATTTAACTGCTTTCTGTGTACAATGTCATAAAAATACAGTACATGCCATTATTCAAAGGTTAGACTGTACAGACAAAAGTTTTAATGGTTAAGAACCAGGAAAAGTTAATATGCTTACATTATATTCCGATGTTAGACAGTTATGTCCTGTCACCACATGTGAAAGGTTAATTTCAGAGTTACAACAACAGTCAAATCAATTACTGATAGAACCTCCAGTATATCCTGTTACAAAAGAATGTAATAAACATCTAAAAGATGGACACAATGAGTTCAGGAAATTTAGACAAGTTATACAATTTTTTTTTCAAAACTGCATAAGAGTTTTAGATTCAGCAGAACAGGTTACTAAATAATGTCAGAAAAACTGTGCAGCATTACAGAAAACTCTTGAACAGCCGTTACAGCATAAAGAAAATAAATTAGCTGAACTGACAAAGACTGACTTCCTGCATACAACAGCTGAACTTAAGAAAACATTGTAAAAGAGCAGGAAACTACAGCTGATCTGTACAAAAGAGATATATATAATATGTGTTTAAAAAATGGTTAAGCATACATGGCATGGCAGGATCTGATGTATGGACAAATCATTCCCAAATGTTTTACTTTCATTCAATTAAAGCAAGACATGTATCAGTACTACAGTAAAGTAGAGAGTATGACTGCCATTCTCATAGCATAGTCAAAAGGTACACAAAACAATTATAATGCATAAAAATCAAATGAGAGTAGTTAATAACAGTAAAGATCTGAAGTCACAAGACTGACATACATGTATTTTCTTTTCATCTAAAGTACAATGCATAAGAGCAAAAGGCAGACAACAACAAATATAAATAATGTAAACAAGCATGTGCTAGTTAAGCTATTTTGTTTTTTACAATTTTTTTATAATTGCATAGTAACACCACACCAAACAGTTAAAGTTCTGAATTTTAAAAAGAAATAAAATCACAGATGGTATTAATCAAGCAGTCTTTGTAAAATGAATGGCAGGCCAGTTAAATAAATAAAAATACTGAAATCAAAGTTAAAAAATATGTAAGCTAATTGTAAAGTAATGTCTAGTTATGTAGTATAAATGCATAGTTATGCAAATCACAAATATAATACGCAGTGTTTTTACAACTGCATTCTAATATCAAGCTGCAAGTGTACTGACAGATGATTAAAGAAAAAATGCTAAAAGGGTTAACTATGGTCTGCAGAGTCTAAAATGTGAGCTCAGACCTTCCCAGACTGGATGAATAATTACAGGAAATTTGGGCAGATAAGGTAAAAAAAAACAAGACTGATTGCCAGACAAGTGGCTTGAGTTTTTCTAAAACATTATTGTTATTGAAACATAATTGTTAAATGTTCACATGTGACACTATTTGGTAATTATAATAAAACATCACAATTGTGCATACATGTCACTGATAATCTGTTTGCAAGTAAATGTTAAAAGTAAAAAAACTCAGTTACATCAAGTACAGAAAGCAGATGGGCCATAATATACATACAATTCAAATAAATTATGCAGGAGGGTATAAATACCTACTAGCAGTAGTAAACAGCAAAACCTTTATAAAAATTATCAAATCAGACAAAGGTCCATAGTTTGTTAGTAATGTATAACCAAAGTGTTGGGCTGGCATACATTCTATTCTCACTGCATAAAGCAAATAAACAATACTGCAATACTACAGGGGGATGGGTACTTTCTCAGTTTTACACTGACTGTATAAGCAGTACTGCAAAAGGGTCTAAAAATAAAGCTACAGGAAGAAATAATATCTCATTCCTTCTTGAAAAAACTCTTTCAGGGGGAGGAGAAAACAGGTATTAGTGCATTAGAAATACTGGTAAACAGATTAAACTTGACAGGATAAGATATTTTCAAGTTGCTAATAGCTATTATGCTAATTATTATTGTATTTTTAATATGTTTCTGGCAAGAAAATGTTGGTATGCAAAAAGCATGAATGTTTCTAATTGCTGGGTATGTAGTTGCCTCTGGTGGCAATTCCACTAGATACTTCTAAACAGACATAAGAATTTTCAAGATTTTGCTTGATGTTAATGTTACTAAATTTGTAAGATTAGACTAAATGTACTTTACAGTCTTTGTATTTAAAAATACAAAATAATTCAGTACAAATGAAATTTAAAAAAATGGGACCAGGGAACCTACTAGATTGAAATGCATGAGTAGCAAACAGTCTGTTTAGATCTATACTGTATAAAACACATTGTAAAGTAACAAGTTCAAAAGTAATTTGTCAAGTTGTAATTTTATCACTAATTGCAATATTATCACTGGTTTTAAGTTGTAGTTTTATTACTGTTTTTTGGACCACAAGGTTATGGTTAAAATTACATTGAAAATGTATATTTATAGCACTAAATAACATTTTCAGTAGCATGCAGTTCATAGGTTCATAGGTAGGTACTAGGCTATCAGCCCAAGGGCCTACGTAAGCCTACCCAGCAAGGTACCATAGCTTACGCCACCCAAGAAAGTTATTTTCCTGTGCCATGTCCAGCAGAGACACAGAAGTGATCTCCAGGGTGTATTTCCTATTTCTCATCCACTCATCAAGATTTTTCTTGAAGAGTGCTAATGAAGAACTTTGCTTAACATAGATGGGTAGCTTGTTCCAGAGTATAGGAAGTCTCTGGGACAGGAATCTATCCCTCCAGTGTGTCCTGTTTATTGTGTTTATAGTTCTTGTCTCTTTTAGATATTAGTCTATCTCTAATGTTTTGGTATAAAATGATTAATAAAAGTAAATAGTTAATTCAACAGCTGCAAAGAGTTAATGGAACAGTTCTAAGTCAAATTAAATTCTGTGCACAATAATAAATGAATCAAGTTAAAAAATAAAACTAAAGCAGACACAGCTCATAACTGATAAAATATTTTCACAGAATGGTCTGCAAAAGAAAAAGTTGTTAAATACATTCAGTTTTAGTAGTAATACTTGATATCATTGTATTAACTATGTAAAATGCATTTTGACTTGTATCAAAAGAAGACTAAAGGTTTTGTTTCTTAATGTGTTTTCTGTATAATCTGACAAAAGATACATATTAATACAAATTATCTATAACAAAGCAAACCAAGGAGCTGTCACGGCACCAAAATTACCAAAGGATAGTCCACAGGAAACGTATGATGCAAAATAACGTCCAAGATGCGGATAGATGTATAAAAACAACAGCTTTTATTAACATAGGTGAGCGCTTTCGCTGAATAGCTTCATCAGACCTTATAACCACAAAGGACATCGAATTCTTTTATACACATAATCAAAAAAGCCCGCCTAAAAATCAATTAAATAATTCATGTTCTTAAAGAGAAAACGCACCAAAGTTAATCAGGAACAGAATACTAACGTGATACATAAGAGAATAAATACAAAAACTATATGTATGTATATGGACATGGAATATATACCTTAAAAAACTGCACATATAAGTATTATATAAAATATATATGCATAAAAATAAAACACACAAATACATCAACAGCAACCATGTTCATACTAAAACTATTTATGCAGTCTCCTCCTGCTCAAGGCAGGTTTAATAGATGCTTTTTCATTTAGCCCTAGAGCCCTATCTGCTTGTAATGTAATGATCCAGCAATTTTCTCTATACTCTGTATATGTCCTAACATCACCTTCTCTTAGACTAACATTAATAGATTCAATAACTCTAAAGCTAAAGGTATGTTGTGGGCCGAGGCTATTGACATGTTTAGACAGAGCATTGTTCGGGAAGTTCCTCCTGATGTTATATAAATGCTCTCTCATCCTGTCTCTTAACACTCTATCTGTTCTTCCTACATAAAATGCACGACAATAGCTACACTCGGCAAGATAAACCACATGTGAGGTCATACAATTGTGATAGTCTCTAAACTTAAAGCTCTTATGCAGATCAGGATGAGGGAAGTCTTCCCTGATGTTTATATAACCACAAAAACTGCACGAACCACAAGGTTCAGTATGGCCAAAGTCCATCCTAACCTTACTCTGATGACTATTACATAGCATCCTCTTAAGGTTCTTGTGATTCTTAAATCTAAATCTCGGCATCTCACCTACAATATTCCCAATATTTTCATTGACCAACAATATCGGCCAATGTTGCTGGAAAAGTTTAGTGACATACTTGACGTCACTAGAATAATATAAGGGAATTTGAACAGGCCTGGCAATTCTATTACTAAAAGGTACAATGGGCAGAGCACTAGCACTGAAGAAAGGTTTCGCTCTCGTCTCCCTCAAATGGACAAGATCTTCCCATTGTCTTTGTAACTCTATGTGAGAATAACCCCTCTCTAAGAGGTTATCATGTATCGTAATCAGTTCACATTGGAAGCCTAAGTCCAAAGGATTCATCCTTGACGCTCTAATACCTTGGCCTCTAATCAAATTCTTGAACACATAACCCGGATGCATGCTTGTCCTAAAAAGAAGGGAGTTCCTATAACAGGGTTTCCGAAAAACGCCTGTGTTAATAATGCCTGAATCCAACTTCTGAACAAAAACATCTAAAAATTCAATAAAATCAAACGAAAACTTATAAGTAAAATTCAAACAGTGAGTCAGTCTATTAGCTGATTCAAAGAACTCATTAAATAATTGCTGTGAACCTCCCCATAAAATAAACAAATCATCAACAAAACGCCTATAAAAAAGAACATTGTCCTTGAATTGAGGTTGTAAAAATAATACTTCATCCTCCCATTGGGCTAGGAACATATTGGCGTAGCTATTGGCACAAGAAGTGCCCATAGCTACGCCATGTTTCTGTAGATAAAAAGCTTGACCAAAGATGAACACATTATTACTGAGTACTGTTTCTAAAAAGAAACAGATAAGATCTATCTGCGCTATCGAGTAATCACTATGTGCACTCAAATATTTCTTAACAGACTGAACACCGTAATCATTTGGTATCATGGTAAATAGGGATGTTACGTCCATAGTAACAAAAGCTATGTTGCTTGGATCTGAAACATCTTTTAAATACTGATAAAGATCGATCAGAAACTGCTTCGTATCTTTCAGAACTGTGGGATTCAAACTAATAATGGGTCGTAAATATTTTTCTACATAAAGAGAAAGTGGTTCTGTTACCCAACCACTTCCTGCCACTATGGGTCTCATTGGGGGGTCTATAGGATGTTTGTGTATCTTAGGGAATAATAGGAATCAAAGGATTATCCACATTAAGGAACTGAAACATATCTTCAGAAACTAAACTAGCTTTTCTGATATCAATCATGTCATCCTTGACTCTATTAATAACTCTATGTACATCAAGGGCGTCAATTTTCTGATAAAAAATTGCATCGTCAAGCATCCTGAACATTGCACTCTCATACTTAACAGTGTCCATCAAGACTATCCGTCCGCCCTAAGATACAGAAACCTTAGTGTCGTAAGGCGACTTCGGATCCATCACAGTAAGCAGCACCTTGACAATTACTTTTTCACTTTCTGTTTGTAATCTCATGAATGAGCTGATGCATGAAATTTCATTTAGTCTACATGTGCATGGTCCTAAATGGCAATAAAATTTACTTTGAATTTGAATCTTTGAATCAAACTACAGGGACAAATTTACAAAAAAAAAGTTATTTTGGTAGTAGCCAGCATAATCTGAAATTTGTTTATGGTAAGTGTTCCATTCTGCTGAGATCTTAGGGAACTGGGTTTACATTAAGAATATAGAGATCTTAGTTTTGAGTAAGAAAAACAGATTTAGTAGCTTCTATATCTGCAATGAAAATAATAACAAAGCCTTTTCAGTGATTGAAAGGCAGTTTGTGTTTACCTTAACAAGCAATATTATATACAAAATTTAAACAAGTTGCGTTAAAAGGTTTTTGAAGTAACTATTTTTAGAGGATGGGAGAAAAAAAATAAAGTGAACATACACAAGTTTCAGAAAGAAATCCCTTTAACAATGTGTATATGTGTGTATCTGTTCTTAGCAGTCTGGTAAGCATATATTTAAACTTAAACTTGAGTTTTGCAAAAACTTTCTTAACAGTTGATGTTGGCATGTGAATAAAGTGTCAGGTTGGGGTCAAGAACAATACCAAAGTACTTGAAATGAGTGATGAAAGAGTGGTGGAAAACCCAAATTGTCTGCAGTACTAGAACACACAGAGAAATGAATGCTATGAAATAAACCAATCAGCATCAGTTTTGTTTTATTTATGTTTGGTAGCAGTCTGTTGATAGTGTATTACCCATGAGGTTGCTGCAGGTTAGGGAAAATTGAATTTCTGACTGCAGCGACTTTACTCAAAAACACTGACTCTCACATACAAATTAGTATTTGTTAGTAAGAGGGGCTCACAAAAGCATGTTCCATCATTGGTGAAAGGAGCTCATCAAAGCATGATTTTAGGGGCAGCTACCACCACAGAGGATTAAAAGTAGTCTGTAGCTGACTGTAAGTCATTGGTACACTCTGAAGTTTTTTCCATGTACCTTATTTGTAATAGCACCCCAGAATGCCATGACTACTATTGCCTCTTTATTATAGATGGCTGTAGCATATTACAAAAAAACTATTCAGCATGCATTTCTGCAGTATCTTGCAGTATGAAGCTGTGGCATTATCTTTTCTGGCAGATAGGTGTCACTGTTCCACATCAGTTATCCAGCTGCATGTCCCACTGCATCTCAGTATCACTGCTACATATAATCACGCTGATCTCAGCTTGCTGTATCAGTGTATACTCTGCCTGTTAATAATAATGTATTAGTGGTCTGCAGTTATCAGAATCAGCACATGTGCCAGTCATATCAGTGCAAACAGCTGGCAGCAAGGGGTGTAATTTTACTTGTATGGTTCTACACTCCAGTATTACAGCCCTTGGAAGCATTGCCAGAACAATGAAACTTCTGTCTGATGCTCCTGCAACAGTGATATATATCTGATATACATACATACAGCAAAATACACACTGTAGAGTGAAATGTGGCAACATTACTCAAATATTTTACTTGTTTTGTATTTACTATTTATTTTTAATGTTTGGTTTCATATTCCCAGGGCTGAGCCTGAAAATGGTCCAAATGGATCAGTGCACTACATCAGTTAACATATACATACATACATACACACATAACTATTCTTCTAAACTGAAATGAGCTATTCTCTGTTCTTGTGTCAATATTTTTAGAATCTGCTATCCCAGCTACATAATTTAATTTATTTTGTGAATCTGCCCACTCCTCAACATTCAGTTAAGACTCTCACTCTCCTCCTGTCTTTTTTCTGCACTTTTTAACTTATAATGAAAATGTTATACATAACCAGAAAATGGTACAGAACTAGTGAGAGCATTATTTGTAACTGTGCAATCACTGGCAAATTTCTTCAAGGACTGTTTGAGGGGGAAAAAATTGTAATACTGGCAAGGAGCCTGAAGATGGCAAGAAATATAAAACAAACTTTAGGTTATAGACCACTTATCCCTTCCCAAGTGTGTTTACATCTCCTCACAAGTCTGCATGACTGCAAGGAAGTTCAGATTTTGAAGGTAGCAGCAATGTACACGATATGCCCAGCACTGCCTAACCTATAGGCACATTTTTGTAATGCTGCTGCAAAAATCACTTATCTGCCTGCCTGCAACATTATTTAATGAATGACCAGAGATAAGCTTTCCAAATTTATCCAAGTTTATCTAAGTTGCAGCCAGCAGAAACAAGCTGCAAATGAAGGCAGTGAAATAGGTTGCATGCACAGCTGATGTGTGGTGTACACTGACACCAAGTGGAGTTTGTTTTAATTTAACTGTACCGCAGAACGTGCCCACTTAACACTATTAACTTTAATGCCATGCAATACCTGACTCTCCTGTTTGATTTTTGGTAAGCCAAACAAAATAATCTGCTTAACAGTTTTCATTTCCTTCAGGACTTTGGGAAGATGAAAAAAAAACAAGTAACTTTTAACTTTATTCATATTTTGTTTCCTTTTGCATTTTAATGGTTTTAATGGTTTTACTAGTCTCCTTTTGGAACACGAATGTAAAATACTGTATTCCTTTTGCATA